>NW_026614585.1:12643445-12754134 GCF_030052815.1 Hevea brasiliensis
TGAATTTGGAGTTATAGAACTCAAGTTATGGTCAAAATACCATAATTGGTCCCTTTGCCTCTAAGCTGTCCAGAATTTACAATTTCTAGTCAATAAACTTTGACCAGTCATTTGATTATTTTATTGTCATTTTTAGACTTAGGTTCCTTCACAAGATATGTTCCTCTATGTCTTAGGGACTCCCAAGTACAATTTCATAATTTTTCAAGCTTGGTATAGTGAGTTATGGTCAATGTATTAACTTGGACTCTCAGTCCTATAAGGGCAAAAATCAACTTCAGGGCAGTATGTTTGACCCTCTTTTTAGGGTCTTTACACTTAGAATTTGGCAAAGGTGTCTAAATCAATATTGTATCCCTAAGTATCATGTTTCTAGATCATATTGGCAAATCTCAAATGGAATTTCCTAGTGGGAGTTATGGCCAAATGAACACACAGGTATCAAATGGTATTCTGGGTTCAACTTAACATTTTCTAGATTTCAATTCCTAACTTTGGCTAATATTTTCCCTAGGATGCAATGGTTTCTAGAGCTTGCTCAAAACATAAAAATTGTTGTGCTATGTCTTATAAAACTTTTGGCACTAGTTTCACTCAATTTGCAGCTTTGGAGACCAAGTTATGGCATTTTTGCCAAAACTGGTCAAGCATACCAAAGGAACAGTATTTTGGACAATTTCTGGGTTGGCAGTTTTAGTGACTCAACTTTTGCTAACAATTTGATTTGGTTAAAAGCAAAACTGGGTTAAGTGGTCTTCATAAAAAGTGTAGCCCTATGTCTAGAATTTCCATTGGTAAAATTTTAGGTCATTTGGACCAGTATAGAGAGAGTTATGACCAAATGAACATGTACTGTTCATTTGGTCATTTTCTGGGTTGGCAGTTTCAGTGACCCAACTTGTGCTAATAATTTGAATTGGTTAAAGGCAAAACTGGGTTAAGTTGTCTTCATGAAAAGTGTAGCCCTATGTCTAAACTTTCCATGGGTGAAATTTTAGGTCATTTGGACTAGTATACAGAGAGTTATGACCAAATGAACACGTACTGTTCATTTGGTCATTTTCTGGGTTGGCAGTTTCAGTGACCCAACTTGTGCTAATAATTTGAATTGGTTAAAGGAAAAACTGGGTTAAGTGGTCTTCATGAAAAGTGTAGCCCTATGTCTAAACTTTCCATGGGTGAAATTTTAGGTCATTTGGACCAGTATAGAGAGAGTTATGACCAAATGAACACGTACTGTTCATTTGGTCATTTTCTGGGTTGGCAGTTTCAGTGACCCAATTTGTGCTAATAATTTGAATTGGTTAAAGGCAAAACTGGGTTATGTGGTCCTCATGAAAAGTGTAGCCCTATGTCTAAACTTTCCATGGGTGAAATTTTAGGTTATTTGGACCAGTATAGAGAGAGTTATGACCAAATGAACACGTACTGTTCATTTGGTCATTTTCTGGGTTGGGTTGCAGGGTAATCCGAATTTAGGCAGAATTTAGGTCAAGTTTTGGACATAATTTGGGCATAGTTTCTTCATAGAATATGGGCTATTTTGGGTCTAGTTTCACCCCCAATTGGCCTCATACCAATTGGGGTCACACAATTTCATTTATGGCCTAAAATGTGTACTGCCCTCAACAACATAACCTGCAGAAAATAGCACTTCCAATAATTCATTTCTCCTCCAACTTCCTTGCTTCAATTTGACATTCAAGGCACTTCTAAATATCATCAACACATCTCAACAATCCCAATTGCATGGTATAATACAAAAATACCAAAGTTAGGCCAAACCCTAACTCACAATTTCAACCTCTTAAAATCTCAATGTAAATTAACTTCTAATACTTATAAATGCATCAACCAACATCATTAAATCACTTTATATACATCATAGTCATCAAAAACCATCACTCACCATGGGTACCAAAAATTCACTCCCCTCATAACTCACCTATTTCTTTTAGTTTCTTACAAATTTCACTTCATTTTAACCTTAACTCAAGGATTAATAAAGGAAGGAAGGAAGATTAAGCACTAACCTCTTGTGACCCACTTCAAACTTTAACCTTTCTTCTTCTTATGGGTATCTAAAGCTTCCTTATGGTGTGGGCTAAATTTTTTGTGAAGTGAGCTATGGGTTTTGGGAGGAGAAAGCATGGAAAATCAAGCTTTAAGAAGAACAAAAATGGAGGGAGAGCTCCCATGGTGGGCGGTTTCAAAGAGAGGGAGAGAGAAAAGAAGGAAGAAGAAGATGGAAGCTTGGGGTTGGTGGGATTTTGTCTCTTATCTCATATATATATATATATATATATATATATATATATATATATATATATATATATATTTGTACTTTAAATTCCAAATTTGTCATAAGCTCTTTATTTTCTTTTCTTTCCCTTTTCTTTTCTCTTCTTCTTTTTCCTAATTCAAATTCATAAACTTGTAATTTTAATTTATGTTAATTATTTTATTTCCTAATTTTAATTTGACATTTATGTCAAAATTCACCTCTATGGGTGAAATGACCAAAATACCCTTCATGGTGCTCATCGGATTATTTTTATTATTTTATACCAATTAATAAATTCTCTAAATTTTATTTTATTTTCTCTAAATTTTTTTTTAACATCTTTAATGTCATTTTTACCTAAATAAACCTTAAATTTGGTCCCAAAATTATTTCCTATATTTATTAAATTTTCTTAACATTTATTCCATCAATTTATGCCTCTTCACTATAGTTTAAGTGTAGTTCCAAACATTCTGACTGTCCGAACAGATATTAGTCGTCAGAACAGTAAAATGTACGGACTACCTTTGGTGAGGGCGTTACAATTCTTCCCCTCTAAATGAAATTTCGTCCTCGAAATTTACACAATATAAATAATCGAGGGACCGCTATCTCCTTGTCTTTTCACCTTTTTGTGTTATAATACTTTACTTTTTTTTTTTTTTTAGTCTGTCTTATTAATCCTAGTTCTACAATCTTATCCTTATCTCGATTTACTATTGGAAATACGTAGCTCTACACAATAGTCCCAAGTCGGTACTGTAATCTGCAGCTTACAGCACAAACATCAAGAGCATTGCATAGTTACTACGGTATATCCCAATAAACTAACTCTTTTTTTTTTTCTTTTTTTTTTTTCCTCAACTAGTTCTGTACTCATCTTCTTTCATCTCATATATAGCCTCCTTCTCATTTCCATCTATTATCTTTGATATGATCCTTTTCGATTGATAATCTACCATAACCTTATGGTTCAAAGGGTTGGTGACAAGCATGCCATCTTCTAACCCATCTATCGGTATCCTCTTTCAACAGGAGGTACAATGCATATATAGGGGTGAACATAGTTAGGGTCTATCAATACATACTTAAAGTTATTATAATTAGAGAATGTACCTCTAACAATGTCTACCAGGTCTGGCTCCTCTCGAGCCATAGTGTACACGTAGGGTGCTACTTCAACCTCGGGTTGTTCTATAGTCTCAGAAGCTCTCTGTGATGTACCAGCTATCTCTGGTCTCATTGGTCTTCTACCCCTCTGTACTATAGGGGCAGACCTCTGAGTCTGTGGTGGAGCTGTGGGAGCACTCCTCCGTGGGCAATCTCTCAAAAAATGCTATGTGGACCCACATCTGAAACATCCACCCGTTAGCAATCTACACTTTCCTCTGTGGTTCTTCCCACAATGTGTACAAACTGGCATCGGGGTTGATCTCCGTGCTATAGGACCCGCAGAATTGCCAATTGATACACCCGTTTGACCTTCTCTCCTCAGGGTAAATTGGAACCTCTGCCTCTGTTCTTTGCTCTGAATCTGACCCTCAGACCCCCTGGGTCTCTTTCTCTCTGTAACAGCTATTTGGGTCAGCCAGTCTAGACCCTCTCTTCTGCTGTCCCTCTGAGCGCTCATCATTTTTAACTCTCTCTACTAGGGTCCTATATACTGGCTGGGGAGGTGGTGGCATAGCTCTGGTGACCTGACGGAGCAATTGAGTCATTTGCTCTAGGAAGGCTTGCTGTGTCCTTACTAAAGTACCCAACGATGGTTCTGCTCTACTGCTACTGCGCCCCTGAATAGACGCAGGTGCAGGTGCGTGACTCTCTACTTCGTCCTTTATTGATTCTGGAGGTCCGTGCTCTGAAGGATCAGATGCCATCGATCCTATAAAACAGACAAAGAAACATATCTGCATTAGTGTCACCTCGACTCTATTTAAAGGCCCATGCATGTGATGCAACTATTTCTTTCTATCTATCTAGGTCTAGGACCGCCTAAACCTCTGCTCTGATACCACTAAATGTGACGCCCCTTACCCGTCTATTGTATAGCCGAGCAAAAAGTGCCACATTGGGTGTCGGAGCACCCTATCTTGTCTTTTCATGTCTATTGTAAATTTTAATGTCCTTTAAATCAGGTAATTTAAGTGTAGAAATTTTTTTTTTATATCTTATTTTTGTGGAGACCCGAACAGATCCTCCTCTGTTTTATTAGCATCTGGCGGGTTCCACTATCACCTGTTAACATATTCATAGTCATCTCACATATTTCCATATCATATTCTCTTTTATCATATCATTCACAACTATTTATGAGATCTCAAAATGAAGTGTCATCTTTTGCATTTATATGGAAGTTCATAGATAATAAATTATAAGTTTTCATTTCAAGTCCAAAATAAATACATCATAAACTAGTAATTACATCATGACTAGACATAATGAACCAAAATACTAGTCTACACATGGGCCCTACCAAAATACAAAAGACTGGTGAGGTGACGCTGATCGGTGGCAGATCTAGTCGGAACTCTGTCTGAATACTACTGTGGCGGCTGCTGATCTTCAGTACCTACGCGATGGAAAACCAACGCGCTAAGCATAACGCTTAGTGGTGCATAATTTATAATAATAATAATTAAACAATTGAAATAATATTTACAAATCATAAATTCTGGGTCTTTTACATTTTTTATTACACTTTGGATTCAATTAAAATTATTGGGGTCTTTCCTGTTTACTTATTGTATATTCAGTATTAATTTATTATTATCAATGCCCAAGAAACCTATAACAAATTATAAAAGCTGGATACAAGGGAGTATACGGGTTAGACAGCCATATGTCTACCCTGTATACATCTGTCAGGCACGAGGCCAGCTGTCGGGCACGAGACCCGCTGTCAGGCTTGTAAAGCCAGAAATAAAGTAGGCACAATGGCCAGTAAGTAGGCATATAGCCTGTAGAACAATCATATCAGACATATATTGTCAGTTCATGATTTGCTCTATAAGCAGTACTGCTATCTGTGGTCCCTAATTGGTATACCAATTTATCCAAACTAAATAAATAAGTCTAGGTATACTATGGGCAATTAAACATTTTTAATTATTTTAGCACTATTCACTGTTACTATTTTCTAGTACTGTTCATTGGTACCATTAATTTCATATTAATGGGACATTAGTCCCAATTTACATATTCATATCATTTTTAATATTTAATTATCCTTATGAGTATTTTAATTATCATATATAGCATTTTTCCCATGAACCTTTCTTTAGGTTCATGTTGATGTGTTATTTTTATCTAGGAATTTGACTAGGTTAGGATGTCTATTTAGTCACACTTCCTTCATAAAAATTGTTCCTCTATGTTTAAACTTGAATTTCAGTTTTTGAATCACTGAATTTGGAGTTATAGAACTCAAGTTATGGTCAAAATACCATAATTGGTCCCTTTGCCTCTAAGCTGTCCAGAATTTACAATTTCTAGTCAATAAACTTTGACCAGTCATTTGATCATTTTATTGTCATTTTTAGACTTAGGTTCCTTCACAAGATATGTTCCTCTATGTCTTAGGGACTCCCAAGTACAATTTCATAATTTTTCAAGCTTGGTATAGTGAGTTATGGTCAATGTATTAACTTGGACTCTCAGTCCTATAAGGGCAAAAATCAACTTCAGGGCAGTATGTTTGACCCTCTTTTTAGGGTCTTTACACTTAGAATTTGGCAAAGGTGTCTAAATCAATATTGTATCCCTAAGTATCATGTTTCTAGATCATATTGGCAAATCTCAAATGGAATTTCCTAGTGGGAGTTATGGCCAAATGAACACACAGGTATCAAATGGTATTCTGGGTTCAACTTAACATTTTCTAGATTTCAATTCCTAACTTTGGCTAATATTTTCCCTAGGATGCAATGGTTTCTAGAGCTTGCTCAAAACATAAAAATTGTTGTGCTATGTCTTATAAAACTTTTGGCACTAGTTTCACTCAATTTGCAGCTTTGGAGACCAAGTTATGGCATTTTTGCCAAAACTGGTCAAGCATACCAAAGGAACAGTATTTTGGACAATTTCTGGGTTGGCAGTTTTAGTGACTCAACTTTTGCTAACAATTTGATTTGGTTAAAAGCAAAACTGGGTTAAGTGGTCTTCATAAAAAGTGTAGCCCTATGTCTAGAATTTCCATTGGTAAAATTTTAGGTCATTTGGACCAGTATAGAGAGAGTTATGACCAAATGAACATGTACTGTTCATTTGGTCATTTTCTGGGTTGGCAGTTTCAGTGACCCAACTTGTGCTAATAATTTGAATTGGTTAAAGGCAAAACTGGGTTAAGTTGTCTTCATGAAAAGTGTAGCCCTATGTCTAAACTTTCCATGGGTGAAATTTTAGGTCATTTGGACCAGTATAGAGAGAGTTATGACCAAATGAACACGTACTGTTCATTTGGTCATTTTCTGGGTTGGCAGTTTCAGTGACCCAACTTGTGCTAATAATTTGAATTGGTTAAAGGAAAAACTGGGTTAAGTGGTCTTCATGAAAAGTGTAGCCCTATGTCTAAACTTTCCATGGGTGAAATTTTAGGTCATTTGGACCAGTATAGAGAGAGTTATGACCAAATGAACACGTACTGTTCATTTGGTCATTTTCTGGGTTGGCAGTTTCAGTGACCCAATTTGTGCTAATAATTTGAATTGGTTAAAGGCAAAACTGGGTTATGTGGTCCTCATGAAAAGTGTAGCCCTATGTCTAAACTTTCCATGGGTGAAATTTTAGGTCATTTGGACCAGTATAGAGAGTTATGACCAAATGAACACGTACTGTTCATTTGGTCATTTTCTGGGTTGGGTTGCAGGGTAATCCGAATTTAGGCAGAATTTAGGTCAAGTTTTGGACAGAATTTGGGCATAGTTTCTTCATAGAATATGGGCTATTTTGGGTCTAGTTTCACCCCCAATTGGCCTCATACCAATTGGGGTCACACAATTTCATTTATGGCCTAAAATGTGTACTGCCCTCAACAACACAACCTGCAGAAAATAGCACTTCCAATAATTCATTTCTCCTCCAACTTCCTTGCTTCAATTTGACATTCAAGGCACTTCTAAATATCATCAACACATCTCAACAATCCCAATTGCATGGTATAATACAAAAATACCAAAGTTAGGCCAAACCCTAACTCACAATTTCAACCTCTTAAAATCTCAATGTAAATTAACTTCTAATACTTATAAATGCATCAACCAACATCATTAAATCACTTTATATACATCATAGTCATCAAAAACCATCACTCACCATGGGTACCAAAAATTCACTCCCCTCATAACTCACCTATTTCTTTTAGTTTCTTACAAATTTCACTTCATTTTAACCTTAACTCAAGGATTAATAAAGGAAGGAAGGAAGATTAAGCACTAACCTCTTGTGACCCACTTCAAACTTTAACCTTTCTTCTTCTTATGGGTATCTAAAGCTTCCTTATGGTGTGGGCTAAATTTTTTGTGAAGTGAGCTATGGGTTTTGGGGAGGAGAAAGCATGGAAAATCAAGCTTTAAGAAGAACAAAAATGGAGGGAGAGAGCTCCCATGGTGGACGGTTTCAAGAGAGGGAGAGAGAAAGAGTGAAGAAGAAGATGGAAGCTTGGGGTTGGTGGGATTTTGTCTCTTATCTCATATATATATATATATATATATATATATATATATATTTGTACTTTAAATTCCAAATTTGTCATAAGCTCTTTATTTTCTTTTCTTTCCCTTTTCTTTTCTCTTCTTCTTTTTCCTAATTCAAATTCATAAACTTGTAATTTTAATTTATGTTAATTATTTTATTTCCTAATTTTAATTTGACATTTATGTCAAAATTCACCTCTATGGGTGAAATGACCAAAATACCCTTCATGGTGCTCATCGGGTTATTTTTATTATTTTATACCAATTAATAAATTCTCTAAATTTTATTTTATTTTCTCTAAATTTTTTTTAACATCTTTAATGTCATTTTTACCTAAATAAACCTTAAATTTGGTCCCAAAATTATTTCCTATATTTATTAAATTTTCTTAACATTTATTCCATCAATTTATGCCTCTTCACTATAGTTTAAGTGTATTTCCAAACATTCTGACTGTCCGAACAGATATTAGTCGTCAGAACAGTAAAATGTACGGACTACCTTTGGTGAGGGCGTTACAGTCAGCCTAATGCCTCTTTCAATATATGAGAAGTTGAATATGGGAGAGTTGAAGTCCACAAACATGTATCTTTCATTGGCTGACTGTTCAATTAAGTATCCAGAAGGCATTCTAGAAAATGTGCCTATCAAGGTTGGGAAATTCTACATTCCAGTGGACTTTGTCATTTTAGATATGGAAGAAGACACAAAAATTTCTATCTTATTAGGAAGACCCTTTTTGGCAATAGCTGGTGCATTAATTGATGTAAAGGGTGAGAAATTGACACTTAGAGTGAGAGATGATCAAAAGATATTCAACATCAATCCAGCCATGAAAAGGAAACATGAAGAAGTTGAGTCTTGTTTGCGGGTAGACATTATTGATGAGATTGTTCAAGAGCATTTCAGAAAAAGCTATCCACAAGACCCTCTTGAAAATTGCTTTGTCCATGGTGGGAGCATTGATGATGACAATCACAACATAGCTGCTTTTGCACAATACTTGGAGAGCTCTCCACCACAACCTGAAGCCACAATTTTTCAGCTTGAAGAAGTGCAAACTTTGGAGATTAAACCACCATCATTAAAGGTAGAGGATGCCCCAAAGGTAGATCTTAAACCTCTTCCTTCCAACCTCAGGTATGCTTTTCTTGGACCAAATGGAACATATCTTGTTATAATTAATGCATCTCTAACTGATATTGAGATTGACAAATTGTTGAGAGTTTTGAGAAAATATAGGAGAGTTTTGGGTTATGCAATTGATGATATAAAGAGAATTAGTCCAACAATCTGTATGCATAGGATTTTCCTAGAGTCAAATAGTAGACCTTCTATTGAACACCAAAGAAGATTAAATCCTACAATGAAGGATGTTGTGAAAAAGGAAATCCTGAAATTACAAGCTGCTGGATACAAAAGACTTTTGCAACTTGATGAGTTAGAAGAACTGAGACTTGATGCTTATGAAAATGCTAGGATCTATAAAGAAAGAACTAAAAAATGGCATGATAAGCATATCAAGAAAAAGAACTTTAAAGAAGGAGATTTGGTGCTCTTATTCAATTCAAGGTTGAAATTTTTTCTAGGAAAATTAAAATCAAGGTAGGCAGGTCCATTTAAAGTTGTGAAAGTTTTTCCTCATGGTGCTGTGAAAATTTTTGGTGAAAAATCTGGTAATTTCAAAGTAAATGGGCAAAGGTTGAGGCATTATTTAATTGGTGAGCCAATTGAGAAGATAGCAACCTGCTATCTCTCTCATTCTCCATAAAATTTTGATTGAGTAAGGTCAAGCTAAAGACCTAAACTCAGTATTTTTGGGCATAACCCACAAATTTTTATTGATTCTTTATTTCTTTCATATATATTTGTTTTAAGTTTTTCTATACTCTTTATTCAGAGTTTGACATTGTTCTAATTTTCTTGTGCAGATGGGATACAATTCATTGCAAGCAAATGAGCATTAAAAAATTTGTTTTAGTTCTAGTTTTAAATTTCAACTTTAAATTTTAGTTTTAAATTTATTCACTTATATTTTTCATCTTTCTATTGTTGATTATTTGCTGGTGGATTTTGCAGGACTCATTGCCCTTTTTGTTAATTTTTAAGAGGAAGTTTTTCCAAACTTTGACATCTTGGTTAAAAAAGAAAATTATTTGAATGTGGATGTGTGAATTGGTGCTCTGAAAAATTTTTTTATGAGTATTTGATGAACATAACAAGTTGAGCAATTAGAATTCATGTTATGAAGGTCTAATCACTTGAAATCTAATTTGTCTCAGTTTTTCAGGTACTGTGTAATTTTGTCAAATTTGGGCAGCAGATTTCACAACCTACGGCACAATCAATTTTGGTTGTGTCGTAGCTTGTGTTCACTGGGCGCAATTTGGGCAGAATATTTCACAACCTGCGGCACAATCGATTTTGGTTGTGTCGTAGCTTGTGTTCACTGGGCGCAATTTGGGCAGAATATTTCACAACTTCCGGCACAACCTCCATCCTTGTGTTCTAACTTGTGTCGTTTATTTTGTTTTGCAGGTTGACAACCCAATCCACCAGAATGAGCCCGCAACCAACCCCATGCCCAAAAAGCCCACTAACCCATTTTGATAATAATAATAATAAAAAAAAACTAACTAACTAACTAAACCAAAGCCCAAAGCCCATACCCATATTCAAAACCCATCACTTTTACTCCCTAACCCAAACCTATTCCCAAAAGCACCACCACCTCCACAAGATGGCAAAGGCAAAGGAGTTATCATTCATGACTGACCAGCTTCTATTTTCAGTTTACATATTTCATGTCTTTATTTTAGATGCTTAATTAATTAGTGTTTTTAGTAGCTTGTTTAGTTAATATTTTGCTTGTGTTGTTTTTTTTTTTTTTTTTACTTGAAACATTTGCTTATTCAGTATTTTTTTTTAGTTGCTTATAAGTACATTTTTCTTTTGAATCTTTAATGCTTTGCTCACTTGCTTTTATATGCTATTTCGGAAGTTCACTTGATGAGTGGATATCTCATGGTTATATTTTTGAGCTTAACCTCCCTATTTCAACTTTTTGAGTTTAATTGTTTTAATGGATTCCATTCCATTATTTCTTTTGCAATGAGTGTAGCAGCTGTCCAAATTTTATTTAATTAAATTAGCTGCACCTTCAATGAAGTAACAATTCTTATCTCAGCTTGTGTCATTTTTAGCACAAGTTGTGCTACCACTTATGAAACAGGGCACCCCTTATCCACTTTAGGCTTACATATCCATTCTTTATGCACATATTAGCCACCTATTTTCTGCACAATATTTGAGAGAACCCATTGCATTGATAGCCAAATTATCCCATTCCTTGCAATCTTTTAACATTGAGGACAATGTCCATTCTGAGTATGGGGGAGAGGGTAAATTTTTTGCAAAAATTATTTTTCCTTTTCACTTGCATATAGTGACATACTCATTAATTCATACTTGTACATAATCACATATATACACTGCATATAGCTTCATACACTTAGTTATGCATACTTAGTTACATATAGGTTGATTATACATTTATACATTCATGCATTTCATTTATTCATTTAAAATTTTTGGATTTTTAAACGATCTTTGAATTCGACGACTTATTCAAGCAATCTAACTTGCCTTTAGATGGTTAGTGGAATGAAAGTTCTAGTTGGGTACAAAGTCTTAAGCATTATTCTTTCTCTTACTTAATAACTGAAAATTAATATATTTATCTAGGTATGCAAATTTTGATTAGTTATTTTGAGTTTTTGAGTGTCTGAATAAACCTTTAAGGAAGAAAATGGTCATTGTCGTCTCACCATTCCTAGAACAAGCATCTTAGATCTTTCAAAGTAAAATTTTTAATTTGCATTTGATAAGAATATGATTTAGGCATTCCTTCATATTTTTAAACCTCACATTTAGCTTTAACCTACCTTAATTTCATTTCAACCATTGCAAACCCCCCTTGAACCTTAATTCCCTAATTTCTTTGGAACCCAAATCATTTACCTAGCCATAAAACCTAAACAGTACCACCTATTTATGAGAATAATGTTTTAGCAATTAAGTGCATAAAAAAAAAACTTGGAGGATTGAAACATCTTGAAAAGTGCTAGAGTAATTGTGAAAAGTTGATAAAAAAAAAGGGTCACCAAAATATCCCAAAGGTAATTTTGGGTGTGACATGAAATAGGGACACATACAAAATCAAAAAAAAAAAATAAAAAAAATTAAATAAAAAGTATAAAAAGTGGTCTCTTTATATAATCATTGTGATAGCACTTGAGATTCATTGTGAATTTCTTTCCTCTTGAATTAAAAAAAAAATTTATATATATAAAAAAGGGGATATTGGATGCACTTTGAGTTTCATGATTAATATTATTCTCATATTTTGTTTACCTTATTCCCTTTCTTTGTTAACCATAATTTTACCCTATTGGACCCCATTACAACCCTTAAAAGACCTAATGATTCTTTAAAAAATGCTTGTTACATTAGCGGAGTTAGATCTTTTATGCTTGCATATAGGTTTGGCAATATAATCTTCCATATATTACTCACCATCTATTTGAGACACATTGGCTATCTATTTCATTTAGGTTTGTTTTGGCACAATTGACTCTTGTAGCTAATTGGTATTTGTTGCTTGGGTTGATTGGTTAATTCTTAGCTATTATGTAATTGTTGAGAGTGATTTCTTCATTCTTTGTGCTTCGCTGGTGGGAATTTGGAATGTTGGTGGCTAGAGGTAAGTTGGTGGTTTGGATTAGTGATTTTTGTGTTTTCAAAGACTGATTCTATTCCCTTCCAAATGAGTTTTAATGAAATTTTGCTTGGGGACAAGCAAGAGTTTGAGTATGGGGGAATTTGATGCATGCATTTTATATCATCATTTAGGTATAATTTTTGCACATAATTTACCCTTGTTCATAGCTATTACTATAGATATTAGCATATATTTAGTCAATTTTGCAATTTTACACTTCTTAGTTTAATTTTTGGAATTTATTTGTTTTGTAGGTTAAATTTGGAGAAATTTGGTGTATTTTGATCAGAGCAGCCATTTGGAAGAAATTAGAGTTGAATTGCAAAAATTTTGAAGTTGAGTTAAAGAGGCCGAAAGTGACACAACCTGCGACACAGCTTGTGTCACAGGTTGTGTCGATTGTCAGATATGCAGTTTTTCTCGGGCAGCAGGTTTCACAACCTGCGACACAACCCGCGACACAACCGATTCAGCTTGTGTCGTTTTACTGAAAATGGCTGACGTGGCATTTTCGTTCCTCTGATTTAATACATCACTTTCTCTAGAATCTTCTACCTTTTTACCCATTCTAGGGCAGACCTCTGAACCATATAAAAGCTCCTTTATCTCTTTCTTTCCATAGGGAGAAAAAAAGGGAGATTTGGCAAGAAAAAAAAGGAAAGGAAGAGGAGCACGTGAATCATTTTGCAGCAGCAGCAGAAGACATTTTCGGCAACTCTCTAACAGCTGATCCTTCATCATCTTATTGGGTTTTTCTATTCCTTAGCTTAGATTTTCATTATTTCTTCATTTCTATACTTGGGTTTGTCTTGAAAACATGATTTGTTAGTAGATCTTTGAGATTCTAGAGATGGGTTTGTAAATATTGCTTTGTATTGTGGTTTTTGAACTGATTTAGTCATTTAAATGAGATTTGCTACATTTTGATTTATTGTTTGTGAGCTTGTTGCCTTGCTTGATGAATGGGCCCTCATTAAGTTAAGTTTTAATCCTTGACAGATGGACTGAAAAGTGAATGTTTGGGATAGATAATCTTGCAATAAACTTAGTTTTCTTGGTGTTAGAGATAAGCTAAGAGGATTAAGGGGACTTTTCAAAATCAATTAGAGCTTTAATTGGGTTTTTGTTAGGTTTGAAATACCGTGAAAACAGGGTTTGATTTAATGAATACCAACTTTGAAATGCTTGAAAAAGGTTTCAAAGAACTAAGAATTGATTTCCCTCAAAATTACAATTCTCATGTGTTTGGCTAAATTAGGGATAAACCACATGCAAACAATATTGAAAACTCTATCTCTATAATCACTTTAATTTTTATTAAATTTAGATTTAATTCCTCCTAATTTCATAATTAGCAATTTCAATTTAAATTGTGATAATCTAGTTTAATTAATTTAGTTAATTGTTTGATTTAGTTTAAATTCCTTAAATACCAATTTTAATTTTAAATTTCATTTTTAATATCTTTAAATTTTACCATTCTAATTAGTTTATCCTTTTATTTCCAATTTAAGCATAATTTCCTGTGGGAATGATATTATTTTTAAAATTATACTACTGTGATCCGTGCGCTTGCGGAAGCTACTTCACAGCTAGCACAACCAATAATAAAAAAGGAGAGATCTAAAATAACGTGAAAGAAAGTTATATTAAAAGATTTATAATCTTTAAATATTAATACCGAATTAAGTAATGAATGGCAAAAATTGATCCATATAGCCAACTTTGGGAGAGTTATTGTTATATTGCATATACTTTAATTAATTATATATAATTTTTATAGCAAATATTTAAAGGTTAAATTAACCCTTTCTCCTTGTCCCATCCCACCGATGTGGACCGATGTGGGATTTCCAGGCGGTGTGGGACATCATAAACTCGGCTCCTTGTATGATGTGTATTATATTGAGATTCTCCGAGTTGAGTTGGGCACCTCTATGCAAGTGTGTGTGTGTGTGTCTATATATATAAAAACTAGGCTTCAAATTATTTTATTATACTACATTTCATTCTAGTACCGCATTAGACCTAGACAGTTACAAAAATTGTAATTATATTAATATTTAAATTAGTGATTAAAATGTCATTTTTATTTAGGATCTGTTTAGTTTAACTGTTGAATACAACTGATAACTGTTAGCTGATAGTTGTTACTGTTAGCTGATAGCTGATGATAGCTATTTTATATTAAGTGTTTGGTAAAATTATATTTAGCTATCGCTGTTATATGTGAAATGACTAATAAGGATATATATCATATAATTTATTTTATTATTTAAATAAATATAATATTATAAATTTATTATGTTATATTATATCATTTATTATATTATTTAAATAAATATATAATTATTAATCTATTATATTATATTATTTATTTTATTATTGAAATTAAAAAATAATTATTTTTTAAAATAATTAAATAACTTTAAAAATATAGATAAAATAATAAAGTAATTATTATTGTTAATAGAAAAACTTATAATTAATTTTAAGTTTTTAGATATAAATAAATATTTTATATTGTTAATAAAAAATATTTTAACAAAGTTAAAATACATTAATTAAAATATTAAAATTATAAATAAAAAACATAAAAATATTAATAATATTAATTTTCAAGTTAAATAAAAAAAGGTAATATGATTAAAATAAAAAATAAAATCAAATCAGCAATAAGCCAATGAGAAATAATTCTATTTAACAGCTCCAAAAATAGAGCTGATACGAACTGCAGCTGATGGATACCATATCAGTTGCCCATCAGCTATCAGCTTTGTTTTTTGAAACTTGTCAAACACTATAATTCACATGTTTGGGTGTCTATCAACTATCAGCTGCACCCAACAGGTAAACCAAATACCCTCTTAATTATTTTTCTCAAGTAATAGGAGAGACACTTTTGTTTCAGAGTTTAGCCTATATTTTCCCTCTTAGGATTTTGTTTCATTTGATTGTATTTTATCTTTATTGTTTTATATTTTTCAAACTCCACTGTCTCATTAGTAGTATTATGTATACAGTGAATCTCAGGATTAAATTGGGCTCTCTTTTTAGAATAGTATAGCTTACTACAAATTTTTAGGTCTTATAATCGCCTAAATCTTAATACTGATTTAATCCATAGAATCGAATTATGACACATACTAAAATGTTTTCTCTTTTAGAATTTACATCAAACTATATTAATTTAAAAAGAAATTCAATAATATTCTTTCACATTCAATTAGAATTAATTTTATTGAATATTAAGCGACCGTTATGGATGTGGATGTGAATGTGAATGTGCCTATGGGCAATGGCTAAAGGTTGATTAATTGGCGCCACACGATAGAGCCAGCCATCCATATTTTTTGTTACAAAACCAGCACTTGGTAAATTGTATATGGTAAGAGATTTTATTGAATAATCTTTCATCTCCATGCAAGCTAGATTGTTGAGCCCATATTTGTCAAATTCCGATCGACTTGATTGGTTCAATTAGATAAATTGAGAATTGAGTTTGTTCAAAACGCAGTGACTTGGCTGGGTAAAAAGGTCAACTAGTTGACTCCGTCACGGGTCACATGGGTGGAGGGAATTTTTGTTTTTTTGCCAACTATTTATGCAAAATAATGCTTTTTTGTTTTTTCAATCTAATTTGGAAGACATTGATTAATAACTGTGATAACCCTTTACATGTGTTTTTTTGATATTCTAAATGCAATGGCAAAGGCCATTTTTCCTTAAGGTAGTGCAAGATTTTTAATATAATTAGTTTTAATTAGAACTCAAACTTAAGACGTCACAACTTAAAGATAACTCTAGTACTATTGAGTTAAAATTTATTGGTAGCAATGCATGTTTATTATCAATGTTTTTATATAGTCAAAATTGATGAAAGTTACCCATTAAAATTAAAGAATGTTAACTAGAGTTTGAGAATAAATTAGGCAAATCGATTAAATATTAAAAGAACTTGTTTCTGGTATGCAGGCTATGAAGGAGAAAAACCGATGATGAAGGGCAATATCGAATAAGTGAAGTTGGATAATGTATAAAAAATTATTAATTATATAAAATATTGAAAACATTTAACTCCACCTTCACCTGTTTCAGGGTTGAAAATGTTTATAGAAACTTGAGAACTGTCAGAAATTGAAATTGTCGAAGTAGATGAAGCATCCGAAGAGTTTGGTTCAAATTCATCAGTAGTATTTTGTGAAATACTCATGTCTTTCTGAGATAATCGAATCCCTTCCAACTCTATCAACACTTCTTTCATAGTTGGCCGTAGCCTGCCGTGCAAATTTAAGCATCTTTTTGCAAGGTTAGCAACTGCAATAACTTCTTCTGCAGTACATTGGTCTACAATTCGTGCATCAAGTATATCAAAGAGTTTGTCATCCTCCATTGAAAGAATGAAATGTGCAGCTAATCCAACACCTTCTTCTACTCTTTCTGAAGAAATTGGTTTTTGTCCAGTCAAAAGCTCAACAAGAACTACTCCAAAGCTATAAACATCACTCTTTTCAGTGAGCAAGCTTGATTGGAAGTACTCTGGATCGACATATCCAAAAGTTCCCTTTACATGAGTGGTCAGATGACTTTTATCAATCTGGATGCACCTTGAAGCTCCAAAATCTGATACTTTTGCTCTATACTTTTCATCCAACAGTATGTTTGTGGACTTAATATCTCGATGATAAATTGGCATACATACCTCTGAGTGCAGGTAGGAAATTGCCCCTGAAACTTCAACAGCAATTTGTAAGCGCATATCCCATGTTAATTGAAACTCCTCATTTTGATGATGGAGATACTGATAAAGGGTTCCATTAGGGATGAATTCATAGACAAGAAGAGGAACCTCTGTCTCCAAACAACAACCAAGTAGCTTCACAACATTTCTGTGATTAATTTGCGACAAAATGACACATTCATTAATGAATTCTTCAACTTTTGCTTCGTCTATTTTCATAGACTTTTTAATAGCAACAGTTCTTCCATCTACCAACATTCCTTTATAAACAGTGCCTTGGCCACCTTGGCCAAGAATTCTGTTCACATTAAAGTGATCAGTCGCTTTGTCCAACTCCTTACAACTGAATATTCTGGTCCTATCGACATTGCCTTGACTCGAAGATAGTTGTTGGCGCAACAACAGACCACCATTCTGCTTGAAGAATTTTCTTTCACGCTTTATCTGATTTCTTTTCTTAACAAATTTATATGATGACCACGTAATAATTAGGAGAACCAATGCTCCAAAGGCCATACTAATACCTGGTTAAACATAAATACCATAGCATGTGAATGTTTCCTTATATTAGCTTTTGTGACATAACCTAACTGTTAAAGATTTTAACTGGACAATTGAAAACTGTTATTTCTAACAAGTTTGAATAACTATCTGCTTTTGAGCTTACAAGATAGAGCGGGCACGCATTCGTAAGAGCCGTATGTATTTTTGCATAATCCATGACACCGACTTACCACTATTGGATCCTCGCATTCATTGACATCTGAAAAATTGGAGCCAGAAAAGGAAAAACAATAATAAAAAAAAGATTTTCAGCAGTGGAACAAAAATATCGTCGCCAATAACATTAAGCAGAGATGGATTGTGAGTCGATACACAAAGAGCTTTTCAGCGACGGAACATTATCCATCGCTAGAAGTCAATTTTCAAATTACCTATAGACTAGCAACATATATAGTCTTCGTTGAAAACCTTATTGCTAACTTTCTATTATTTAGATGGATCTATCAATCCATCACTGAATTTTTTTTTTTTTTAGTGATACAAGTGAGAATTGATTCAAACTCAGGTTTTTCTCAATGAATGTATTTAGTCACCTCGAAATTAAATAGTATTCTGAACATAGAAAATTAAAAATTCAAAATTTTATATTGAAGATGAAAGATAATTATTTTACCTTGGCATCCAATCGGTAGATAAGGGTTGCCTGTGAAGCCTTCACGACACATTAACTCTGTGCTGTTCAGGTATGGGAAATCGAATTTGTCATAGTTAACAATAGGATCATAGTAGGCGGATTTCGCATCAATTGCAAGCGATTCCAAGGCCATTGCATTGATTTTCCAATCCAGAAGAACTGGAACATATTCCATATCTCGCACCTTATAGGGATCTGTTACGTTAGCCTTGAACTTCTTTTTTTCCGCTATGAAGGCTACGCTGCATTGATCATCATCCACATCTTGAAAACTCGGTTCAAATAACTGTTGAAAATAAGGGATTGAGGCTTGGCAGCATCCGTCTCCAAGGCACCCATGACGTTGAGGATTCTCTTTGCAGATTGTTTGGCATCCTGCAGTGTTTTGCTCAGAAGAGGATAGCAAAACATGTTTGTTGCAGCCCACAACGATGAATTTATTGTAACCAGAAAAGGTAAATGATGTACTCCTTAAGTTCACAACTTGGCTGCCGGTGTCAGGAGGAGTACAATTGTAGGAGAATATAGGACCCTTAACTAGTAAGTGGCTGTGTGCATAGTCGATATTTATCAACTCCAACTTGATGCTGCTTATGAAAGCTCTACTAGAGTTGACAGTTTTAATGCAATCAATCACAAACCATTTGTCCATGGAGCAATTAGCTCTAATACCAAATGGATATTGGATTTCAATGTCTCCACATCTGGCTTCACACCCCCTCCCTGTTAGAGCTATTGTTGCAGGTACTGTCGCTAATTCCAACATTATTTGCAGCACTGAGACTACGGTGAGTAGAGACTCCAATTGCAAGACCATTCTTCTTCTTCTTCTTTAGATTAATCAGTTGTCTTCCAGTTCAGCAATGCTAAACAAACTCTCTTTAGATTAATACAGGTTCTATCTGGGTGTTGAAGCCGGTGACAAACACGGAATCTTTTGATTTTGTCGCCTTCTGGGGTCGCCGGCCCTTAGGATTGTTCCATTTGTATTATGCAAGCTAAATAAAGCCATTAAATTTAAATCATTTCACCAAGTTTTAAAGTGGAGAATTGTTTCGTGCTCGTTTGTCCTTTGCACCCATGCTTTGCCAGTTTGGCTGAATTACTATTCACCAGAGATTAATTCTCAATTAATTACATTTAATATAATTATTTGGAAAAAATTGAACCCCACAGAGCGCAACCATTGGTCCATTGGGCCATAGCCATTCAACAAAACCTGGTTTTAATAACTTTTTTTGTTCTATTTGCTGAGTTTCCAACTCGCTTTATCTTATGTTTTTTTCAAATTAATTTTTAAATTTATTCATAAACTAACGTTTTAAATTATTTTTGTTATAAATTAAAATTTTAGTAGATTTTAATTTTTGATTTTTGATTAAGGTTTGGTTAAATTATTTTTTTTAATTTTTTTAAGATACTTGAGAATAAATTATTTTAAAATAATTTGAATAATAAATTTTACTTATTTTGCTTAATTTATAGGTGTGTAATAATAATATATTTCAACTTTAATTTATAACACAAAACATCTTATTTTTTAATTTAATTAACATAAAATCCCTAATAACATTCAATAATAGATTTTTAAGATATTTTTACATATTATTTAAAAAAAAATAATATTTTCTTTGTCCTAATTTAACATTTTTAAAAAATTAATTAATTAAAAACATATTTTATTAATCTTTCTCTTGCTTCTTTCTTCCCTATTCTTTCTCTAAACAAATAGCTCTTATATCCCATTTTATATATTTTGATGTCCAAACCTCACCTATCCAATGGCTAAAAACATAGTACTCACCTGCAGTGTTAGATTTGAATCCTCATTTTGGCAAAGCCCGTTCCTCCAAACAGTAACTATGAAGGAACAATTATCCACTGAAAATGAAGGAATATTAATTGGGATTTAAGTATAAATTAGATAAATTGATTAAATACTAAAGGAACATGTTTCTAGTATGTAGGAGAAAGACTGGTGATTGATGAAGGGAGGATGATGTCAAGCTGAGTGAAGTTGGGTGGTAAAACTCCTGAATTGTGATATAAATATTAAAGCTTCAGTCGATGAGTCTGTGGTCACACTTCTTTTTGAAATTGTCCTTTCTTTTTTAACAAACAATGTTTAAGGAAACTTGAGGACGCTCAGATCTTGAGATTGTCGAAGTAGATGAAGCATCAGGGGTGTTTGGTTCAATTTCATTAGCTGTATTTTGTGGAATAGTCATGTCCTTCTGAGATAATCGAATCCCTTCCAACTCAATTGACACTTCTTTCATAGTGGGTCGTAACCTGCCGTGCAAATTTAAGCATCTTTTTGCAAGGTTAGCAACTGCAATAACTTCTTCTGTAGCACATTGGTCTACAATTCGTGGATCAAGTATATCAAAGAGTTTGTCATCCTCCATTGAAAGAATGAAATGTGCAGCTAATCCAACACCTTCTTCTACTCTTTCTGAAGAAATTGGTTTTTGTCCAGTCAAAAGCTCAACAAGAACTACTCCAAAGCTATAAACATCACTCTTTTCAGTGAGCAAGCTTGATTGGAAGTACTCTGGATCGACATATCCAAAAGTTCCCTTTACATGAGTGGTCAGATGGCTTTTATCAATCTGGATGCACCTGGAAGCTCCAAAATCTGATACTTTTGCTCTATACTTTTCATCCAACAGTATGTTTGTGGACTTAATATCTCGGTGATAAATTGGCATACATACCTCTGAGTGCAGGTAGGAAATTGCCCCTGAAACTTCAGCAGCAATTTGTAAGCGCATATCCCATGTTAATTGAAACTCCTCATTTGGATGATGGAGATATTGATAAAGGGTTCCATTAGGGATGAATTCATAAACAAGAAGAGGAACCTCTGTCTCTAAGCAACAGCCAAGTAGTTTCACTACATTTCTGTGATTAATTTGTGACAAAATGACACACTCATTAATGAATTCTTTGACTTTTGCTTCGTCTATTTTCATAGACTTTTTAACAGCAACAATTCTTCCATCTACCAACATTCCTTTATAAACAGCTCCTTGGCCACCTTGACCAAGAATTCTGTTCACATTAAAGTGATCAGTCGCATTGTCCAACTCCTTACGACTGAATAATTTGGTCCTGTCGACATTACCTTCACTTGAACAGAGTTGTTGGCGCAATAACAAACCACCATTCCGCTTGAAGAATTTTCTTTCACGCTTTATCTGTTTTCTTTTCTTAATAAATTTATATAACCACCACGTACTAATTAGGAGGATCAATGCTCCAATGGCCACACTAATACCTGCTTAAACATAATTATATATCTTAAAACATGTGAATGATTCCTATAATATAGAATATGTATGTTATCTTTTATACATAACCTAACTGTTGAAGATAATAGTTTATTTATCGATTAATTCGGTTATAATTGTTCACTAAATGAAACGTTAAGAATTGTTAATTCGAATATCAAACAATATAACCTATTTAAAAATATAATCTAATATGAGAAAGTAAATAATTATTCACTCTATTTCTAATCCTAAGTTTTTACGTCAAATTAGAAAAATTCTGATCTATACTTAGTCCACCATGAACTTAACATACAAAACATATATTGACCTATGTATTTCGTAGGTGGGTTCTACTATACATTTTATGTTTTGAGTTCATAATAAATCTAATCTAAGCAAGAAAATTCCTAAAAATTTAGGGCAACTATTTAATTAAACATGTTCCTAAAAGAAAATTAATGCAAGGAAAGAAAAAGGCTTACCTACAATAATAATCCAAGATATAGTGGGCATGCATGTATAAGAGCCGCGTGTATTTTTGCATAATCCATGACACCGACTTCGCACCCTTGGATCATCGCATTCATTAACATCTGCAAATTGTAATCAGAAAAGGAAAAACAATAAAAAGAAGTTATTAATTTGTTTATTTACTTAATTGTTTGATTTAAAAAGAAGAGAGAGGTGATATATAATATTTTTATGGTACGGAGGAAGTATATATATTTTACCTTGGCATCCAAACGGTAGATAAGGGTTGCCTGTGAAGCCTTCACGACATAATAAGATTGTGTTGTTGGGGTATGGGAAATCGAATTTGTCATAGTAATCAATCATATCACGGTAGGTGGATTCCTCATCAATTACAAGCGATCCCAAGGCTGTTGCATTGATTTTCCAATCCAGAAGGACTGGAACATATTCCAAGTCTTTCACCTTATAGGGATCTGTTTCGTAAGCTTTGAACCATTTTTTTTCCACTATGAAGGCTATCCTGCACTGATCATCATCCAGATCTTGAAAGCCCGGTGCAAATAACTGTTGAAAATAAGGGATTAAGGTTTGGCAGCATCTGTAGCCAGTGCACCCTGGAAGTTTAACATTAACTTCGCAGCTTGGTCGGCATCCTATACTGTCTGGCTCAGAAGAGGATATAAAAGCGCGGTTGTTGCAGCCCACAATGGTGAATTTATTTTTAGCAGAAAAGGTGAAAGATGTCCGTCTTAAATTCACAGCTTTGCCGGTGTTAGGAGGGGCACAATTGTAGGAGAATACGGGACCCTTAACTAGCAAGCGGCTGTGTGCATAGTTGATATTTATCAGCTCCAACTTGATGCTGCTTATGAAAGCTTTACTAGAGTTGGCCGTTTTAATGCAATCAATCACAAACCATCTGTCCATGGAACAATCGGCTCGAATACCAAATGGGTATTGGATTTCAATGTCTCCACATTTGGCTTCACATTCCCGCCCCGCTAGAGTTGTTGTTGCAGCTACTGCCGCTACTTCCAACATTATTTGTAGCACTGAGACAGTGAGTAGAGACTCCAATTGCAAGACCATTCTTCTTCTTCAGATTAATTAGTTGTCTTCCAGTTCAGCAATGCTAAACAAATTACTGTCGTTTTATATAGGCTCTGGGTATTGAAGCCATTGACAAAACTCGAAATTTTTTTTTATTTTATCGCCTTCTTGGGGATCACCGGCCCTTAAGGAATCAACTTGTATTATGCAAGTTAAATGCAATCATTAAAACCAATGCACTGTGTTTTAAAGTGGACAATATATATATATATATATATGATTCTTATTCGTTTGTTCTTTGCAACTATGCTTTGCCAGTCCTACTGAATTACTATTTACAAGAGAGACATTATTTTAAAATCAATTCTCAATCACCTTTAATATAATTAATATCAAAATTTCCTTTAATATAATTATGTGGAAAAAAATTGAACCCTACAGAATGTAACAACAGGACCGTAGCCATTCAACAAAACCTTATTTTATATATTAATTTCTTTTTTATATTTTCTAAGTTTCTAACTCGCTTTTATAATTTCATGTATAATATCACTCATAAACTAACATTTTAATTTTTTTTATAAAATTATAATTTTAAAGTTTTCAATTTTTGATATTTTAAATTAAATTATGATCTTTCGGTTAAGGTTTAGTTTAATTATTATTATTTTTTTTTAAATGATGCTTTGATCCGATCAACTGGTGGCATAATTGAAAATAAGAGAATTATTATATGAACAGGGAGTCCGCACTCTCTTAGAAATAAAAAGTTAATTTTTCCTTTATTTTAGGAGTGTGAAACCTTGTATTAAGATGGAGGGTGCACGTGTAACGAATGCACTCAATAACCTCTCTTAGAAATAATAAAAAGTTATTTTTAAAGATATTATTAATACATTGAAAAAAGATAAAATTACAACTGCAACCTCATGCATTAAATTAACAAAGTGAGTCTAAAATAATAATTATTTATTTATTCATTTTTTTTCTCTCTCTTCGGTCTTCTGTCGCACTTCTATTCTCCGATCCATATTCGACCAACCTAAGTCCAACCGAGCTAGAACAAAACTGAATTGAACCAGTAAATTTTGGTTTGATTCGAAAAATTAATTCTCATCTTTTTCAAGTCTTGGATATTTTAATAGAACAATAAAAGACGAATAAATCGAATAACAATAAATGACGAAATAGAGAAAAAAAAAAAAAAGAAAGATATTATCAACGTCTTAAGAGGAAAAGGAAAAAAGAGATAGGGTTTAGGAGTGAACTGTGGAAGTTATGAATTTGTATTATGATTTCAACAACTGAAATCATTTAAAAATCGATGGCTCAAATTTAATGAAGGATTAATGTTTGAAAAAAAAAAAATGAAAATGTTGATACTGCTGGGAATCGAAGAACAACATCTATTGTAAATAAGTAAGTCTCTCAACCGACAAATCGTAAATGTCCTACACAATGAAATCTCATTATAATTATATTTATTTCAATTTAGTGGATTCTAAGATTTGGATTTAAATTTTAAATTTCAAATGTTTGAATTTAAAATTTAGAATTTGAAATTTATAAATTTAAGAATTTTTTATTTGGCTAATTGTAATTTTGGTGAAGAAGAACTTGATATATTTCATTAAAGATGAGACAGAATATATACAATACATTCAAGTATCTAATGGAAACAAATCAAGTATACAGTTATTCACACAAATCACTCTTAAAAACTTCACGTAAATTACTCCTAAAATTACTCCTAGTAATCTGAATGTATACAATAGCTGTACAAGGAAAGTGTCAATGTAATGCATTCATGACACTCCCCTTCAAGTTGGTGAGTGGATGTCTACCACACCCAACTTGCCCACGAGATATGCAAACTGCTTATATCCTAAGGCCTTGGTGAACACATCTGCCAGTTGTTCTCCTGTGGAAATGTGAGACGTCTTTAAGTTCCCTGACTGAATGTGATCTCTAACAAAATGGTAGTCAACCTCTGTGTGCTTTGTCTGCTCATGAAATACTTGGTTTGCTGCAATGTGTAATGCTGCCTGACTATCGCAATAGAGCTTAGCAAGCTGCTTAGGAACATGTAGAAAAGAGAGTAAGCTTTGCAACCAAATCAGTTTACTTGTTGCATTGGCCATAGCTCGATATTCCGCTTCAGCTGAAGACTGTGATACTGTAGGTTGCTTTTTAGTTTTCCAAGAGATAGGAGCATTCCCAAGCTTCACAAAATAACCTGTAACTGATCGTCTAGTTGTCGCAATGGGATTTTGCGGTCGCCTGGACGATCACTCACCGAAGTGGGAAAGAGTGAGGAGTCGCCACCTTAGTTTTGAGGGAAACTAAAGAAAACCATTTGGGGAGATAAATTAAAAATGAAACCACTTCAAGACATAGATTCTAGGTTAGGAATTAAAGTAGCGGGTGTGGAAGGTGTTAGGCACCTCACCTCGTCCCTTATCAAGGGTAAGTAGATTTAACTTTACACTTTCAAATTTGATAGTTAGGATGGCTCGAATGAATATGTTACCCTTACGATATAGGGAATATTTGCTTTCTCACCATTTGGATTACCGGATACATAAGTAAATGAGACAACCTTAGTGAGTTGAAGTTGAGTTATGTCTTTTGTTTGCGAGATTATTACGCATATTTATTAAAATTTGATTTGGAGATCGGATAAGAACTCTCCTCCGATCTCTTTTGAATATTTATTGGGGTTTTGAATTGGAGGCCAGGATAAGAACTCTCCTCATCCCTTTAAATATGTATTAAAAATTTTGGATCGGAGATCGGATAAGAACTCTCCTCCGATCTCCTTTAATGTTTCATTAACATTTTGGATTGGAAACAGGATAAGAACCCTCCTCAGATCTCCTTTAAGAGTATTGAGATTTTTGGATTGGAGGCAGGATAAGAACTCTCCTCAGATCTTCTTTTATTGGGATTTGGGTTGGAGACCGGATAAGAACTCTCCTCTGATCTCCTTTAGCTGTTGATTTAAAACTTTTAGGCAAGGATAGGATAAGGACTCTTGAGCCTCTTCTATTTTGTGGGACTCGGACAAAGACTTTTCAGACCTTTAAAAATTTAACCACACTACGGGTCCTAAGAACCTAAAACTAAGAATTACGGCATTCAAAAATCTGGGGATAAGGTTCTGGATACCACTGTGGTGAGCAGGGAACACTAGACTTGATTCATGACCTTTTCATGTAGTCATTTTACCAATATCTATTAACATCCGATCTATTACTGTTTTGTTTACTTTGGTTCTATTTAGCTTTATGACATCTTGCGAATTCTGTTTACGTCGACCTAATAGTTTGGCTATCTTCTGACGTGTTATTCATGTTTTTCTTTTAAAAGAGACCTCTAAGTTGCGATTACCTCGTTTACCCAACCATTTACATACTACTAGGAGTTAGAAAACTTGCTTTGAAATGATAAAGATTAATAAAAATGGTGATCACTAAAGAGATGATTTGGGAGTGTCATTCTTTAGGGATCGTTTGTGCAAAAGTAATCTTGAAGAAAGTCACGGATGTAAGAAGAACAAAGAAAATGCGGAAAGTAAATATAGGCACTTAATAAAGCGAGCTCTTACATGTAAGGAGCCAATTTTATTGAAATAACTATGGGGTGTCGAATGGTGATAAGGCAGCGGATTGATTGGCACGAGGGTGGTGTTCTTCGTGGTGGAGGGTACTTAGCTAAAATGCGATCGGATCAAGATAGAAAGAACCGAGTGATATGAAGTTGAGCTTGGGCGGTGAAAGCAGAGATGATAAAAGGCGAAAGTGAGAGTATGACGGATAATGAACAAGCTGGAAATGTAGAGTTCGGTATTGAGAATCTCTTCAAGAAAACACTTGAAAACTAGTTTCAAAAGTCTTTTTAATCGACACTTCTAAGTAGCGAGTAACAAACTAAATGAACTTTGAGTTCCTCTGCTATAATATGACCTCTTGTCTATTTTTAGTCAGTCCCTTGAACAGTTTTTATGCAGGTATTTATAGGAATCGGGTGCTCTTCGTGAAGGGTCAGGATTTATTTTGAGGGAGATGGAGGGTCAAGATTTCGAAGGACATGATCGGAGGTTCAGGAATTAAAGAGAATCAAAATGAATGGTTGAGATCACTCTTCATAATATTTGTCCTTTTCTTCTTTCCATCAGCGGTCCAAATTTCCTTGTCGGAACGATCGAGGGCTAAGAGCGAAAAACTTTGGTATTGTCGTCTTCTCTCTTGATCTAAGGGTTCGGGTTTGTCCTTACAAGTGGGATCAACGGTGGAGATTGGAATGTCTGCATTTGTCATGACATACCACGGCACTGTCGGCGTGCGGGCGATTCTTAGGCGTGCGGTGGAGATCTCGCTTGCAACGCCTTAACTACCTCGGCTCTGATTCTGACGACGGTTATTGGGATTTGTCTTATTCTTTTTGCCTACCGATCCCTCCTCTTTCTGATCTCTTTCACATGTTCTTTCCGACCTTTCATACTGTTCTCCCACCTTAGATCTACTATTAGATCTTTTCCCTTCTTGGTCGATGCGGTCAAAGCATTAATTGTCCCTCGATTCCGGCGTCAGCCGTTTTCGCTTAGCAATAAATGCTCGTTTTCCCCTATATATACACGACCATGAGAGACATTTCCTTCATCGATTCTCCTCTCTTCCTTCTTACTTGTTTTAAGCTGTTCGTGATAATTAGGCTAAGGCGTGGCTTTTGATCCCTTTCGATGGACCTTTTTACTCACCATTGAAAATTTACGATCCGGTGATCGAATAACCTTGTCGATGGCGGTGAAGAAGCTGGATCAATTGGCCGTCTGGATTGCGGACCTTGATCGTGCGGTCTCGAGTCGCTCATCGAGTTTATTCGGCTTCTTACCACATTGGGTGTTAAGCGGCGTCTTTCCTCCACATTGGGTGTTCGACGGTAGTCGGTTTGAGTGGTAACATCGGTGGCGATGTCTCTCATCTTCATGGGAGTCATAGTCACCCCATCTGTGTACATCTATCCAGATGTCAATGGCGGTCTCTGATCAAACACCTCTTTTGATTGACCACGAGACTAGGCTTTGACATAGGTCCTTTAGATAGGATGTTCCACGGTCTCTAGAGATCGCCCAAATGATGTAATCCTTCAATGTAATCAGATCTCTAGAGATCGCCCAAATGATGTAATTAGACCTTTATCATAATCAGATCCTAGAGATCGCCCAAATGATGTAATTAGACCTTTATCATAATCCGATCCTAGAGATCGCCCAAATGATGTAATCAGAACTTTTGGAAATAAAAATCTTGTTTCTCAATTATTATCTTATTTGATTATTTTACGATCTACGATATATTTGTCCGATCTGGATTCTAACAAAATGACTCTTAAGCGATCCTTTATTCAAAATATTCAACTTATTATGCCGACCTCTACTTAGCGATCTCCTTGGGATGTTAGAGGCGTGTCGAGCATTTGGCGACTCACGTTAATCGATGCCTTTGCCTAGAATCTCGTGAGCATTAAATGCTCGGACTAGTATAAATAGGGGTGAGGACTAGCGGTTGTTCTCTCATTCCATTTTGTCTCTTGCTCACAACGAAGTTCTCTCATTTTCTCCAGTTCTTGGCGCCGTCGGACTCGGTAAGGGCTTTGATCCTCTTTTTAGTTTAAATTCTTTGTTTCTTTTGAAAATGGCGGTGCAGAAGGTCGAGAGCGGCGAGCCCTCCTTCCATTCGGTTCTCGTGGTCATCGTCGATGAAGAAGAAGCGATCGGGCCAAGCGTTCAACAAGAACCTCCCGGGCCTCGCTCCAACTCGGGCGGGTCATACCATCAAGGCTTGCACCTTCTTGAGGAGAGACTCTCCCTATAGGCGAGCTACCGTCGGTTCTTGAGAATCCGATCTGCAATCGTTTAGCCAAGAATATAACATTCGGCTGATTAAATGCGAGCTAATCAAGTGCCACGGCGATCTTCGTGTCGATCACTCCTTTGAAGAGAATGACATGGTTATGGTGTGCGAGGAGCGATTAAAGGCGGTCGAGGTTCCCTCTAGGCGATTTCTATAAGGAGGTCCTAAAACTTCACGAGCATGCATTGTTCAAATTCACCCCAACTCGTGGCGGATCTTGGTAGCCTTAAGGTCTATGCGAGCTAAGGGAATCGGACCTACGGCTAAGGTGTTCGCCAGATTGCCGCGGACTAACTTCGTAGAAAGGATGGCGAACCTTTGGTTCTTTCGGTGAAGCCTCATTGCGGGCTCTTTTCGATCTGCCCTCATCCCTTAGAATTGGAAGAGCAGTTTCTTCATTACGAGGAGCAAAGATCAGAAGTGCTTTGAGGACTTCCGTGTTGGTGGTACCGGGGCCCTTGCTTAGAAGCACATTACCACGAGTCGGGAGGAAAGCTTAATAGTGATGGATCTGAAGAGTCGGCCGCCACTCAAAAGTATTCTTGTTTGGATCACGGTGGCTAGAAATTTGCACCATTGGACTATTCAATTGCTCACCGGCCAAGACCGCGAACTTCCTCTCTCGACCTCGGCATTGGTATTTTCTATATCTCGGTTCTCACGACCTTAGCGATCTCACTAACCTTTTCTTTGTGCGGTATGGCGGGTGGTGAGGTTCTAGGAAGCGGAAGAAGGAAGAGATCTCGGAAAGTAAAGGAGATGAAGCGTTCGGAAATGCTTGAACACCGGTCATGAGCACAGGAGATACAAAGAGACCGCCTCAACCTTGGGTCCGCCGACCTCGAAGCTGTCCGATCTCCTCCTAGAGCGGAAGAAGCGACCTCCACCTCTCCCAATTGTTCCAAGCACGAGAGGGGGCCTACTCAAGCTTAGGAGGACCTCTTCTCGTGGCGCTCAAATCTTGATCGACTCCTTGAAGAATAGCAGGGTGTTAGGGAGAACCCGATTTTGCCAAAGTCACGGGGTCTACCATCTTCTTTCGGGAGGATCGGGACGGGCTATCCGGAATGGTCTCGATGATATCTTGACTCGATCCATGAGCACGAGCGTGGAGTGTGCAGTGAACCGGACCATGGTTCGGAAAAGATTCGGCGTGCAGGTAAGGAGATCGGGAAGAAGAATGAGGAAGTGGCTTCCCTCCGATCCCAACTCTCATCGCTCGGGATTATATATCTCAAGTCGAGGGCGGGCAAAGTTCCATGAAGGCAGTGGCGAGCAGAATCATATTTTGGCTGAGAGGGACCGTGCTCTTGGGGAAGTCCAGGCGCTTCACGCCAATGAAGCCGCTCAGGTCGCTCAACTTATAGAGGAACTCAAGGCGAAGGATGAGGAGCTTAAGGAGAAAGGCGAGGAGGCGAAGGAGAGAGCGAAGAGATGGTGGCGGGAATAGCGGAGCCTATGTGAATGCTCACAAGGACCTCTTGGCTGAACTCGAGCGCTACCACGAAGAGGACTTCTCTGGATGGCCGACTGGCTCTGAGGCGGCGATGAGGGCGGTGAGGAGGAAGCCAGGGGTGAGAGAGAGTGAGCAAAATGTAAATCAGTGGGGTGATCCCCAGTAGAATAACTGTACGAAAAAAATGAAATGAAATGGAATGTCTCTTTTGTTCAATGAATGGATGTGATCGGAAAATCTCTGAATTGCCTAAGTATCTAAATGCAATTATTAATCTAAGTATAAGAGATCGGAAAGCACAATAAGCATGAGATCGGTGGGGAAGAAATCTTGAGCAGGACTTGATTAAAATTGAAAATTTAACTTGAAAACTTAAGATCGGAACCCTCGTTAAGCAGACCAAAACCTTAGCTCTTAATCTTAGAAAGGAGATCGGCAATAAAGCGGTAAGAAAAGATCTAATGCTAGTTCACTTCATTTATCAACGAGATCGAGGATATACAGGCGGTCGGAAATTCGACCGTGGGTTTGAGAGATCGGTAAATGATTTGAGAGATCGGCAGGGTTAGGACTGAGCATTGATTCAATTCCTTTTAAGGAGAGTTCGGAAACATAGTCATCTGGTAAAGAAAAATAAAGAGAAATCGGAAATGTCATAGGCTGGCCCAGGGCGACCTAGTGCTGGGGATCGGTTTCAAAGTTTTGTTGCTTTTGGGGATCGGCCAAAATATGGTGTCGACAGCTGCCCCTCTTTACATAATTTCTATTAAAGGAAAGAAATTTCCGTGTATGAATTATGTAAAGATTCAGACTCATATTTTGGACGATTAAGTGTTTGAAATTAGGGAACTAATGACCTAGAAATTGTTAACAGAAGTTGAAGTACCAGAAAATTAAAATCAACTTAGATCAAGGAACCAGAGGTTGATAACAGGAAATTTTAATTGCTGGAAATTAAAATCAACTTAGATCAATTAAAATGAGGTTTTTGACATTAATTTAAATTGCATGAAATTAAAATCAACTTAGATCAAGGAACCAGAGGTTGATAGTAGGAAATTTAAATTGCATGAAATTAAAATCAACTTAGATCAAGAAACCAGAGGTTGATAGCAAGAAATGTAAATTGCATGAAATTAAATTCAACTTAGATCAAGGAACGAGAGGTTGATAACGAAATTTAAATTGCATGAAATTAAAATCAACTTAGATCAAGGAACGAGAGGTTGATAGCGGGAAATTTAAATTGCATGAAATTAAAATCAACTTAGATCAAGGAACGAGAGGTTGATAACGAAATTTAAATTGCGGAAATTAAAATCAACTTAGATCAAGGAACCGGAGGTTGATAGCGGGAAATTTAAATTGCATGAAATTAAAATCAACTTAGATCAAGGAACGAGAGGTTGATAGCGGGAAATTTAAATTGCATGAAATTAAAATCAACTTAGATCAAGGAACGAGAGGTTGATAGCGAAATTTAAATTGCATGAAATTAAAATCAACTTAGATCAAGGAACGGAGGTTGATAGCGAAATTTAAATTGCATGAAATTAAAATCAACTTAGATCAAGGAACGAGAGGTTGATAGCGAAATTTAAATTGCATGAAATTAAAATCAACTTAGATCAAGGAACGAGAGGTTGATAGCGGAAATTTAAATTGCATGAAATTAAAATCAACTTAGATCAAGGAACGAGAGGTTGATAGCGGAAATTTAAATTGCATGAAATTAAAATCAACTTAGATCAAGGAACGAGAGGTTGATAACGAAATTTAAATTGCATGAAATTAAAATCAACTTAGATCAAGGAACGAGAGGTTGATAGCGGAAATTTAAATTGCATGAAATTAAAATCAACTTAGATCAAGGAACCAGAGGTTGATAGCGGAAATTTAAATTGCATGAAATTAAAATCAACTTAGATCAAGGAACAGAGGTTGATATGAAATTTAAATTGCATGAAATTAAAATCAACTTAGATCAAGGAACGAGAGGTTGATAAATTTAAATTGCATGAAATTAAAATCAACTTAGATCAAGGAACGAGGTTGATTTAAATTGCATTAAAATCAACTTAGATCAAGGAACCGGAGGTTGATAGCGGAAATTTAAATTGCATGAAATTAAAATCAACTTAGATCAAGGAACCAGAGGTTGATAACGAAAATTTAAATTGCATGAAATTAAAATCAACTTAGATCAAGGAACGAGAGGTTGATAACGAAAATTTAAATTGCATGAAATTAAAATCAACTTAGATCAAGGAACGAGGTTGATGGCGGAAATTTAAATTGCATGAAATTAAAATCAACTTAGATCAAGGAACCAGAGGTTGATAACAGAAATTTAAATTGCAGGAAATTAAAATCAACTTAGATCAAGGAACCAGAGGTTGATGACAGAAATTTAAATTGCAGGAAATTAAAATCAACTTACAAGGCAAGTCTAACCCTGACACATGAAGTTCTTCCCCGATGAAGTGTACTTAACAAGATCAGAAGGCGATGATTAACGGAAAAGAAGTTGCAAGACTTGACCTATGACCCCATTTCTTCAAATGCCCCTCCTCTGTTCCCGACTTTCTTCTTATTTTACGGAAAGCATCCTTGCGGGTTTTTACTTTCTTTTTGTCCATTCGACCAGAAGCGCCCTTTCGGGTTTTCACTCCTAGTTGTTTTTTTTTTTTTTTGAAGGCCATTCCCTGCAAATCTCATAATAAAGTACGTGAGGTTATCAATTTTCGAATTCAAATCTTATGGCAAAAATTTAACTAATTAATAGCACATTAAACAAAGAGAAAGGATAGTATTAAAAGTGAGTGAACAGGAAAACAAAAGTAGAAGGAATAAAGTATGACTTTATTATGGCCTTAAGAAAAACAGGGATAGACTTTCAAAGGAAAAGGAAGGGTACAAGGATAGATCTCACATATTCCTTATAGTTGGTTTTGAAGTCTTTTAACTGCCATTATTTCAAGTTCTCTGAAGTCCCATGCCGTGACGGTTTCCTCTCCATCCTTGGTTCCATACCCCCTTCCTTATTTCTCCATTTTGGCTCTTGGGACGCCCTTTCGGGTTTTCACCCCAAGTTTTTTTTTTTTTTTTTTTTTTTTTTTTTGAAGGCCGCCCTTTCGGGTTTTCATCCTTCACTCGTTTACGCATAATACCTCTTGACAGTGTCGGCATTCACAGGTCTCTGGAACTCTTCGCCGTCCATTAGGGTCAAGATCAAGGCTCCTCCGGAAAATGCCTTTCTAACCACATAGGGTCCCTCGTATGTTGGTGACCATTTGCCAGTGGATCGTTTTGGTTCTGACACTTTCTTGAACTAAGTCCCGGGTTGGAATTCGCGTGGGCGACGCTTTTATCAAATGCCTAGCCATTCTCCTCGATATAATTGCCCATGACATGCATTGCTAACCTTTTCTCATCAAGCAAGTTTAAGCTGTTCCAACCTCATTGAATCCATTCGACTCATTAATTCGACTCCTTGATTCTTAGGGAAGGATTTCAACTTCAATGGACATCTGCCTCCATGCCGTAGACCGGTAGTATGGAGTTGCCGGATTGAGGTTCTCACGGAAGTTCGGTATGCGTGAAGGCGTGAGGAAGCATATCATGCCAATCCTTATAGGTGGCCGTCATTTTCCGGATTATCCTCTTTAGATTTTTGTTCGCGGCTTCTCTTGCTCCATTCATGCAGGGGCGATGCGGGAGGAATTGAGATGCCGGATTTTGTATTGATCACATAATTTCTGAATCTTCGGACCATTCAAGTTCTTGGCATTATCAGTGACAATTTCATTCGGGAGACCATGCGGCGGATGATATTGCTTACGAAGAATTTGAAAGCGTGTTACGTGTGATGTGGCGTATGGCGTTGCTTGACCCACTTGGAGAAATAGTCGATGGCCACAAGGATGAATCTGTGCCCATTGGATGCCTTGGGATTGATGGGACCAATCACATCGATGCCCCACATTGCGAAAGGCCATGGTGAGGCGAGGTTGAACAACTTGTGAGGTGGCACATTTATCGGATCTGCATAGATCTGACACTTATGGCATTTCCGGAAGTACTCGATGCAATCCTTTTCCATTGTGGTCCAAAAATACCCACGTCGCATGATTTGCTTAGCCATCATATGCCTATTGTCATGGTTTGAGAAATTCACATCATGAGTATCAAATAGGATTCTCTTTGCTTCTTTTTAATCTAAAAATATCAATAATTCACCGTTGGAGCTCCTCTTGTATAGGGTTTCTCCTTTGAGGAAAGTACCCCAATGCTAATCTCGAATCATCTTCTTTTCATTTTGCTTGCCCCCAAAGGAATTCTGCAGTTCTCTGATGAGCTAGGATGTCATGATACCAGGGCTTTCCATCGGGCTCTTCTTCAATCATGAAGCAATAAGCTGGCTCATCCCTTGCTTTGACCCTCAATGCTTGAGTTGTCTTCACTTGTTCAATTTGAGCCATAAAGTCTTGAGTTGCTAAAGAATCGTCAAATTTATTCTTGTCCCTGCTAATATGAGTGAAAGAGATTTCTTCTAATTCCTTTATCTGCTCCAGTAAGTACTTCTGATATGGGATATACTTGGGATCCTTTTTTTGCCATTCTCCCTTGACTTGATAGATTATCGAGCGAGTCTCGTACACCTCCAACTTTCGATTTTCATTTCGATAGCGACTTGTAGACCCATCACACAAGCTTCATACTCTGCGACATTGTTGAGTGCAGTCAAACCTCAACAGCGGCTATTGGGAAGTGCTTCCCATCGAGGATATCAATCTTGCTCCAATTCCATTACGACAAATTGTGACTCAGTGAAATACATTTCCCATACATCGGTGGCCCCCTTCTTATGATCTACTTCATTAATGTGCTCATCGAGAACTCAAAATCGAGCTTCATAATCACGGATAGGATTTTTACGCTAGGAAAGTCGACAATCACGCTACCTTTCACGCTTTAGGGTCATATAGACTATGTCATATTGGGAGAGTATAACTTGCCACTTGGCTATCCTACAGCACGAATGGGCTTTCAAATACATACTTGATAGGATCCATCACGGAGATAAGCCATGTCTTGTGATTCAACATGTAGTGTTTGAGGCGATTTCTTTATCGAGCTAGCATGACAAGTCTTTTCTAAGAAAGAGTACCTTGACTCACAATCATTGAACTTCTTGCTCGGGTAATAAATGGCCCTCTCTTTTAGGCGGTATCATCATCTTGTCCCAAAACACATCCCATAGAATTACGTTGGTGCCATGTATGCGGGATCGAGGCACACTTTGCACACTGCAGGCGGGACCAATCTTGAGTGGGTTTGACAAATCTTGCTTGATTGTCTCGAAAGCCTTTTGACAATCCGAATCCCATTGGGTAGGGTTGTTCTTAGGAGTAGTCTGAAAATAGGCTCGGCTTTGGCGGTGAGATTAGAAATAAATCTTGAAATGTAGTTCAACTTTCCTAGAAAGCTGCGCACCTCCTTTACTGTTTTTGGGGCGGCATTTCTTGAATAGCTCGAACTTTATGGATCCACTTCTATCCCTTTCTCGCTTACTATGAATCCCAACGGTTTTCCGATCTAGCTCAGAATATGCACTTAGCGAGGTTGACTTCAAGTGGTATTTCTGAGCCTTTGAACACCCTCCTTATCACTGAGCGTGGCTCTCTTCTCCCGGGATTTGATGATCATATCATCCACATATACCTCCACTTCTTTATGCATCATATCGTGGAATAATGTGACCATTGCGCGTTGGTAAGTAGCCCGGCATTCTTCAACCGAAAGCATGACGATAGCAAAATACCCCCATTGGGTGATGAAAGCGATTTTATCCTTGTCTTCCTCGTCCATTGGGATCGATTGTACCACTGAAGCCCCATCAATGCACGAACACCTACCCAATCCGCGGCATTGTCAACTAGCACATCAATGTGGGGAGAGAAATCGTCTTTCAAGCTAGCTTTATTAAGATCCGTAGTCAACGCACACCACGACTCTTCCATCCTTCTTCATTCTGGAATGACGTTAGCCACCCATTGGGGATATTTGACCACTTCCAAGAACGGCGTCATCTATTTCTTGACTTCATCCAGAACCTTAAGCGGTGTGTGGGATTCATTCTTCTTAGTTTACCTTCACGGAATCGTTCACGGGATTAAGGGAATCTTGTGCGTCACTATCGAGGTCCAAACCCGCCATATCATCGTAGCTCCAAGAGAATACATCGAGGAATTCCTTAAGCGGTGATCATATCTCCCAATTCTTCACTCTCCACTACCTTAAGTTCCCTTTTTCTTCTTGGTGCCTAGGTTTATAGTGCGCGTTTCATCTCCACAAGGCACGAGGAGGGCTCGTTCTTTTCACTGTCTTTTTGTATAAGGTCTTCCTCAGAATCACTCGAAGTAATGGCGATTATGGGGATTTCAAAATTAACGGAGGAATTTACGAATCTATTGGATTATTAGGTGTTAATTGATGAATAGTCTGAATGAATAAAGAATAGAACGTGTTATAAGGGCGGAATTAAAAGGAAAGAAAGAGAGATTTAAAATGCGCTATCAATTTATTAATATTAATGCCATAAGAAAAGGTCCATTCTGATTATTACACTTGTCATCATGGACAAAATGATCAAGTCTGAGATAGCAGAAGGTACTTTACTCGAGATTGAGTGCGAGGATATCCTCCGTTGTCGATTATCCGGCTCTTGCCCCTCGGTCATTGGCGAAACTAGGGCCTCATACAAGGAATCGGTTGGATGACATCTATGGATGGATCATCGGGTGATTCTTACGTACTTGCGGATGTTGAATGGCCAGGTTTAGTGAAGATCTCAGTAATTCTCGGGACTATTTTCATCTTTCCCATCTCTGAGTCGAACCTCACGATCCGAAGTATTTTCCTCATCGAGCAGCCCATCCACGAGGCATCCTCCTCATATCCCAAACCACAGCGGCCTATCTTACGAATAGGCGGTATAGGTTCCACGATTCCTTGCGATGCGGTGCCCAAGCCTTTCCCCTCTTGATACCCATTCCTTGACATCACCTTGGCCACCATAGCCATAGCCCCTCATTTCCGTTGTCTTGCAATTCAAGGGCACGGAAAGAACTCTCCAATGACTCCTCGGCGCTTCCACATAAGGAAGTGATTGCGGCTTAGTAACCAATATGGCTTCTTCACCCTTACGGTGATGATTTTGCCGTCCTTAATGTATTTGATCTTACGGTGCAAAGTTGAAGGAGCGACGTTCGCGAGAATGGATCCACGGCCTTCCCAACGGCATAGTGTAAGCGGCTCAATGTTCATCACAGGCGTGATGTTGAAAGTACATGCACCGACTTGGATTGGCAAGTCAATGTCTCGATACTTCTCTCCTTGTACCGTCAAAGGCTCTTACCACCATCGCTCGGCGTATATGCGATTGGTCGGCCGTGCTTTGGCTAAGGTTGCGCTAAGCGATACATTAAGGCCGATCCGTTATCGATGAGAACTTTGGCCACTATACAACCCTTGCACTTCACGATTACATGCGAGCTTTATTGTGCCCTAAGCTGCGGGATCTACCTCCTCTTGAGAAAAGGCTACAAAGTTGGAAGCTTTGGATTTGTTCTACTATCTTCTCAAAGCATCCCGGTGTGATGTCGGGGTTCACAAAGGCTTGATCCGAGGATTCTCTGCAAGGCTTGTCGGTGGACCTCGAGCTCGGGATCGGTGATACTTGATGAAATTCGAGGCAGTGTCTTCCTCAATTGCTCCACTACATCATACTCACTCTGTTTCATTATTTGGGCGATAGTTCTTCCTCTTCTTTATGTTGATGGGTTCTACTTCCCTGCTTTCTCAACCTCCTCTTACGTATTTTTGATGACTCTCCCATTTTACTTTCCCTTTCCTCTTTTCTCTTTCTTCGTTCATGTAACACCTCCCACTTGAGTTATAAACTCAACTTCTTGCTTTCAGTGGAGAGGACTTTGTTGCGATAACGAGAAGCTAGTTTGGGAGTAATGTTCTTTGGTAGGTCGGCATAAGTCGTCTGAAATGCTCGTGAGGAAGCGAAACATGGTTTTGGTGGTGCGGAGGTGAGGCGAGGCGGGAGTGGATGTCTTGCTTGGCGCATCTGAGTGAAAACTTGGAAGTTATAGTTCCAAGGGACGGCGTGAGTATTGGTGATGGGGAGGCTGGGGTGGAGTTTGGATAGCAGATTCTTGGCGGTGAGGCTCTAGGGGTGAGAAGGTGATTAGGCTTGGAGGTAGAAGCGGTTTGGCTGAACCTAGTGGTGTTCACTCCCTCTTAGTCTTTGACCTCTTCGATATCTCGGAACCTTGAGAGACAATAAGTTAGGACCTCTTGCACAGACCCCTTACAATCTACGCAACTCATGGTGTTTGCCCCTCCATGGTAAGGACACCGTACTTTCTTGAATCCAGCTACGAGGGCAAAGGTAGCCTTCCCTCGTTGCTCTGACAAAAATCTCCTCAAAGTATGGAACCGGCTTATCCATTTACGGTGTTGATCCCTCTCCTTAGACTCTATCATATTTACACCACTTGCCGCATTATGGTTAGGTAGTGGGTTTGAGGTGACATTGGGGAGGAACCATTTCCCTCGATCTTCAACCACCGTTTGGATTAAGCGTGCACTCTCCCTCTGAGTGCCCGCGATTGTCGGTTGAATGCCCTTGTGCTCCTCCATGATACTCACAGCAGGCGGTGGCATCATACCACACAGGATATGGCGGTGGATTGGGTCTAAGGGGTGAGTGCGATTTGGTTTATCTGAGCAAGGTATCGGTATATTTCAGAGAGGAGGAAGAGGTGGATCAGGGTTCCTTGGAGGTCTCGGGTTGTTTTGTGGTGGTCTTGGTTGAACGGGAGGAGGAGGTGGTCTTGGTTGAAAATTTGTAGGTGGGGGATATTGTGGGCGTGGTTGCGGATAATTAGGGAAAGGAGGTGGAATGTTGGCGATGGTTTGGCCATGAGAAGAAGGATATGGCAGTAATTATTTTGGGGAAGCGGGAGTAATTATTACGGCGGGTGTGAGTGCACATCACCCTCCTTCTTTTTGCCAAAGCTGGCAGTCTTCTTCACAGGGTTCTCAGCCAACTCCTGTAGTCTTCCTATTCTCATATTAGCTTCAATTCTCTCACCAGCTTGGATGATATCTGAGAAGCTGTTGGAGGTATTTCCAATCATCGAGGTTGAAGTAGGGAGCCTTCAATGTTTCGATGAATAGGGAGCGAGTTCATTGTCGGTCACGGAGGATATACTGCTGACCTTCTCCCTCCATCGTTGGGCATCTTGCTTGAAACCTTCGGTCTTCTGTACCGAGTTACGGAGGTCCCTCCTTGTGGGTGCCGCATCACAATTGAATTTATCTTTGCTTTAGAAAGGTATCGGCTAAATCCTTCCCGAGTGCTGACTTGCTCTGTCCAATTGTATGCACCATCTCGGAGCTGCTCGGAGGCTCTCGTGAAAGAAGTGAATGAGAAGTCTATCGTCTTACATTAAAGCGGACATTTTGGCAATGTAGGTTGCAGGTGGATCTGAGGATCTGAGTTTCGGTGTACTTGTGAAATCGGAACCTTGAATTTGGGTGGTACCACCACATCGGCACCAATCTCGGTGTGACACATCATTGAACCATACATGTTCGGCCCCTCTATTGCTCTCGATCTTTCTTCTAGAGCCGATAGTTTCTCGTTTTCTCTCGCCCTATGTTCTCCTTCCACCGTATGATCGCTCCTCCAAGCTGGGAGGCGAGGGTGGAAGTAAGCTGGAGGATCGGGATTGAAGGGTGAGGCTCGGCATTTGAGATAAGCGGGTAATAGGAAAAAGGTAGGTCATTATTTATGGTCACCGGATTGTGATGGTTGTCGGTCAGGGATTGATGGCTGGAAAGTGAAGGAGGTTGAGCGTAGTGAGAATCAGCCGTTGTAGGAGGTGGGGAGGTAATGGTAGGTTAGGGTGCAGAGTGGGCCTATTTTGGGACATCTCCTCATCATCTTCATAAGTTACGAAACACAGTCTTTTAGTTCGGACACTTGCCTGTAGGTTCTGTACTTGTTCTGGTCTTCCATTAGTCTTCTTGTTCGAGATCTTGTTAAGTACACTCATTTGAGGTTGAGCAGTGTGCTTGAGTGGACTTGCGTTGTTAGAAGCAATATTGATTTCTGTAAGGGTAAAAAAATTTAAATGAATTTTAAATTTTGCAAAGAAACTAAAAGTTACAGTGCGGGCGAAGGATCTGATGGCATTTGAGAGCCGGGTTGGGAATGCAAAAGGATAATCGCATCAACTTTATCATGGCATCGTTCGATAGTCATTTGCGAATAGCGGGATTGAATGCGCATTTATGATACTGTCCATATAGCGCATTTCAATTTTCACATAACCCTAGCGAGGAAGTTCCTACGAGTCATACTATTCATTCACAAATTTTGCTAAACAATGGTCAAAAATCACTTCATTAAGCGAGTAATTTGTACATCGTATCTTTTACATTGGCCTAGGCTCTGTAAGATTCTTTATATTAATATGACATTTTCTGAGATACTCATATATCCTTTCTTCTTGCTTGGCGGGGTCGAATGCTTTCAGAGCGTACTCGGATTCAGGTAATAATTCTTGTTTTCCCCGTGCTATCGTTCTTTCCAGCTGGTCCACATTCTCTTTCAACTCTTGGTAGAGAAGCGGTTTATTTTCCCTTTCCTTTCTTTCCTTAGCACACTCTTTCAAGATATAAATCGATGAGTTGTGCTGTCCTTTCAATTCGAGCTTCTTCTTCTTACTTTCTTGCTTATATTCTTGATGAGTACCTCTTGGTATTTCATCTTTTCTGAAACTTACTATTCTGTACTTTCGCTTCTTTTACCTCAGCTTGGAGAGAGTCTCTTTCCCTTTCCCACTGTACCTCTTGCTCCTCGAACCCCATCCTTTCGGCCCTTACCTCTTCCTTAAGTCTTCTTACTCTTCTTTTAAGTTTCTTTGTTGGTCCTTAATTTGTTTTATTTGTTCTGCGATTGTGAGTTCTCGGTATTAGCCTCTCGTAGTGAGTCATCCGGATAGCCATTCGTTTCTTCTAATAGGACATCTCGGAGCGGGTTCTTTGTCTTAATTTCCTGATTGAATGTTCTCGGTCCTGTCGACCCTCCATTTAAGATAATCGCCCGAGGTGCTTGGGCCTTTGGCGATCTCTCCATCAGTGGCGTTTTCCCAAGATTTGCGAGCCTTTTTCAACCCTTCTTCTCCTTTGAGCTCGTGGTAGAAGCGACCTTGGTGGTATTCTTCAATGTTGATCACGGTGTGTTGAGCCGGCGCCTCATTACCAATGCGGAGTGTAACTTGTGTATCCGGTTACTCCGTCGGGGACAAGTGAATACCCCATGTCAGATCAAAGCGGGTTGGCTTGGCGTCCTGACTTCCTCCAATAGTAATCATGGCTATTGAAACTCAAAATCCGTTCCCACCACTATTTTTCATTCTTCGGGCTGATCACTAATCGGATCATCTTCTCAATGGGAGGCTGGTCAAGGTACCAAGTCAATCCTTTTGTCTCCACGGGACACATGTGGTGATAGTCGGTATAACAAGCGAGAGCAACACTTAATGGACCCTTTCCCTGTTATGCGATAAGTTAGGGTTAACAAGGTTTACGCAAGAATTGCTGGTATCGGATTGATCCCTGCCTTTCTATTGTCCAAAATACCTCCTTTGTCTTGCAAGTGATGATCCCCAATGGCCAGGAGCAGAATCGGACCGTAGATTCCCAAGCGAGAGCTACGAGCCGGTCCCACTTTGTTTCTCTTGGAGGCATTGATCTAAACATTTACGGAGATATGTCAATACCAACCATGTGTTTTCCTTGGCGGTTTCTTTGGACTTTACTTCTTACGGGGAGAACCCAACATATGTGCCAACCGTTTCAGTGCGCCTATGCTCGAGGTGTAAGTAGATCAGGTTACGCAATGAGTATGGGATCCCGGCAATGCACGATATTCTTCCATAGTGGGGACCGTATCAATGTCATTGAAAGAGAATACCCGTGCTTAGGATTCCAAGCGACAACATGGCTTTTAATGCGGGATTTGGACCTTGACTTGCATTAAGGTTGCAATCCTCCGTACTTCTCTTCAAAGCGTGCCTTGGCACGATCGGAAGCGACCTCCATCCGTTAAACGGACCCTCGAGGTTGTTCATTCGACCTCTATTTTATCGGATCTAGCGAAGGTAGCGAGCTAGCGGTGCCTCGGAAGCATCATTTTGCGAAGTGCAGGACTATGGTGATCGGACCAAAGTTTAGCATGCGAACCTTTTACGCGATTGACTCGAGGATGCCATGGTAAAAATGGTGCCTATCCTTTTCTGGACTCTTGGTTTGGTAACGCTGAGGAAAATTTGTTAGCAAGATAAATTAGGGTAATTTTGAATCATCTTGTTGACAAGGTGACACATACACATTTATCAAAGTAGGAAAATGTGTAGGTGTTTTAGTAAATTCAAGATTACCCTAAAAAAATGAACAAAGGAAGTCAAAGCGAGCAAGGTAAGAGTAAACATGTCCCTTTTTGTCCTATAATAGGAGACTCACGATCTGGGATAAGTGCTACCTATACGGATAGTTCTATCTTATAAGGTAGTTTACTACGGCTTTCGACTATTGTGATAGTTTAGCTCGGGATCTATTTTCTAAAAGCCACGGGTTCCCAAATTGCCCCTCATAAGCAGTAGAGCCCCATTCTACCCTCATGATATTATCGGGAAAATTCCACGGGTATCACGGTGAATAGAATGAGTTTCAATTTGACGAAGCCTTCCACGGATACTAACGAGGTAAAACCCACGAATGCGCTACATGACCCCCTCCTACTTTCCTAAAAGGGTAAGAAAGCCGGGTTAGGACCATAGTGTGTGAGGACATTGTGTGAGTGTTCGGTGTGTGAAGGACACCTTTACCTCTTCCCAATTTAGGGGATTTTGTTTTCCATTTTCCCCTTTTTCCCTTTTTTTGAAAGGAAAACCTTTGTGAGAAATAGGGCAATTAAAACAAACAAAATAGTTAGCGACAATAATAATTACGCATACAACATCGCGAATGAGCCTATCTAACTATAATTCGATCGGACAAAATTAAATCTACTTTTGGACCACTAGGCAGGGTATAGTCCCGATTAGTCGCCAAGTATCGCAATGGGATTTTGCGGTCGCTGGGCGATCACTCACGAAGTGGGAAAGAGTGAGAGTCGCCACCTTAGTTTTGAGGAAACTAAAGAAAACCATTTGGGAGATAAATTAAAAATGAAACCACTTCAAGGCAGAGATTCTAGGTTAGAGTTAAAGCGGGTGGGGAAGGTGTTAGGCACCTCACCTCGTCCCTTAACAAGGGTAAGTAGATTTAACTTTACACTTTCAAATTTGATAGTTAGGAAGGCTCGAATGAATATGTTACCCTTACGATATAGGGAATATTTGCTTTCTCACCATTTGGATTACCGGATACATAAGTAAATGAGACAACCTTAGTGAGTTGAAGTTGAGTTATGTCTTTTGTTTCTTGAGATTATTCTGCATATTTATTAAAATTTGATTTGGAGATCGGATAAGAACTCTCCTCCGATCTCTTTTGAATATTTATTGGGGTTTTGAATTGGAGACCGGATAAGAACTCTCCTCAGATCCCTTTAAATATGTATTAAAAATTTTGGATCGGAGATCGGATAAGAACTCTCCTCAGATCTCCTTTAATGGTTCATTAAAATTTTGGATTGGAAACAGGATAAGAACCCTCCTCAGATCTCCTTTAAGAGTATTGAGATTTTTGGATTGGAGGCCAGGATAAGAACTCTCCTCAGATCTTCTTTTATTGGGATTTGGGTTGGAGACCGGATAAGAACTCTCCTCTGATCTCCTTTAGCTGTTGATTTAAAACTTTTAGGCAAGGATAGGATAAGGACTCTTGAGCCTCTTCTATTTTGTGGGACTCGGACAAAGACTTTTCCGACCTTTAAAAATTTAACCACGACTACGGGTCCTAAGAACCTAAAACTAAAATTACGGCATTCAAAAATCTTTGGGGATAAGGTTCTGGATACCTGTGGTGAGCAGGAACACTAGACTTGATTCAACGACCTTTTCATGTAGTCATTTTACCAATATCTATTAACATCCGATCTATTACATTTTGTTTACTTTGGTTCTATTTAGCTTTATGACATCTTGCGAATTCTTTTTACGTCGGCCTAATAGTTTGGCTATCTTCTGACGTGTTATTCATGTTTTTCTTTTAAAGAGACCTCTAAGTTGCGATTACCTCGTTTACCCAACCATTTACATACTACTAGGAGTTAGAAAACTTGCTTTGAAATGATAAAGATTAATAAAAATGGCGATCACTAAAGAGATGATTTGGGAGTGTCATTCTTTAGGGATCGTTTGTGCAAAAGTAATCTTGAAGAAAGTCACGGATGTAAGAAGAACAAAGAAAATCACGGAAAAGTAAATATAGGCACTTAATAAAGCGAGCTCTTACATGAGCCAATTTTATTGAAATAACTATGGGGTGTCGAATGGTGATAAGGCAGCGGATTGATTGGCACGAGGTGGTGTTCTTCGTGAACTGGAGGGTACTTAGCTAAAATGCGATCAGATCAAGATAGAAAGAAGCGAGTGATATGAAGTTGAGCTTGGGCGGTGAAAGCAGAGATGATAAAAGGCGAGAAAGTGAGAGTATGACGGATAATGAACAAGCTGGAAATGTAGAGTTCGATGTATTGAATCTCTTCAAGAAAACACTTGAAAACTAGTTTCAAAAGTCTTTTTAATCGACACTTCTAAATAGCGAGTAACAAACTAAATGAACTTTGAGTTCCTCTGCTATAATATGACCTCTTGTCTATTTTAGTCAGTCCCTTGAGCAGTTTTTATGCGGTATTTATAGGAATCGGGTGCTCTTCGTGAAGGGTCGGGATTTATTTTGAGGAGATGGAGGGTCAAGATTTGAAGGACATGATCGGAGGTTCGGGAATTAAAGAGAATCAAAATGAATGGTTGAGATCACTCTTCATAATATTTGTCCTTTTCTTCTTTCCATCAGCGGTCCAAATTTCCTTGTCGGAACGATCGAGGGCTAAGAGCGAAAAGCATTGGTATTGTCGTCTTCTCTCTTGATCTAAGGGTTCGGGTTTGTCCTTACAAGTGGGATCAACGGTGGAGATTGGAATGTCTGGTTGTCATGACATACCACAGCACTGTCGACGTGCGGGCGATTCTTAGGCGTGCGGTGGAGATCTCGTTTGCAACGCCTTAACTACCTCGGCTCGATTACGGCGGCGGTTATTGGGATTTGTCTTATTCTTTTTGCCTACCGATCCCTCCTCTTTGATCTCTTTCACATGTTCTTTCCGACCTTTCATGCTTTGGTCTCCCACCTTAGATCTACTATTAGATCTTTTCCCTTCTTGGTCAAGTGCGGTCAAAGCATTAATTGTCCCTCGATTCCCGAAGCGTCAGCCGTTTTACGCTTAGCAATAAATGCTCGTTTTCCCCTATATATACCCACGACCATGAGACATTTCCTTCATCGATTCTCCTCTCTTCCTTCTTACTTGTTTTAAGCATTCGTGATAATTAGGCTAAGGCGTGGCTTTTGATCCCTTTCAGATGGACCTTTTTACTCACCGTGAAAATTTACGATCCGGTGATCGAATAACCTTGTCGATGACGGTGAGAAGCTGGATCAATTGGCCGATCTGGATTGCGGACCTTGATCGTGCGGTCTCGAGTCGCTCATCCGAGTTTATTCGGCTTCTTACCACATTGGGTGTTAACGGCGTCTTTCCTCCACATTGGGTGTTCGAAGCGGTCGGTTTGAGTGGTAACATCGGTGGCGATGTCTCTCATCTTCATGGGAGTCATAGTCACCCCATCTGAGCTGTACATCTATCCGATGTCAATGGCGGTCTCTGATCAAACACCTCTTTTGATTGACCACGAGACTAGGCTTTGACATAGGTCCTTTAGATAGGATGTTCCACGGTCTCTAGAATCGCCCAAATGATGTAATCCTTCAATGTAATCGGATCTCTAGAGATCGCCCAAATGATGTAATTAGACCTTTATCATAATCGATCCTAGAGATCGCCCAAATGATGTAATTAGACCTTTATCATAATCCGATCCTAGAGATCGCCCAAATGATGTAATCGAACTTTTGGAAATAAAAATCTTGTTTCTCAATTATTATCTTATTTGATTATTTTCTGATCTCCGATATATTTGTCCGATCTGGATTCTAACAAAATGACTCTTAACTGATCCTTTATTCAAAATATTCAACTTATTATGCCGACCTCTACTTAACCGATCTCCTTGGGATGTTCGAGAGACGTGTCAGAACAGCTGGCAGCTCACGTTAACCGATGCACTGCCTGGAATCTCGTGAGCATTAAATGCTCGGACTAGTATAAATAGGGGTGAGGGACTAGCCAGTTGTTCTCTCATTCCATTTTCAGTCTCTTGCTCACAACTTCGAAGTTCTCTCATTTTCTCCAGTTCTTCCGACGCCGATCAGACTCCGGTAAGGGCTTTGATCCTCTTTTTAGTTTAAATTCTTTGTTTCTTTTGAAAATGAGCGGTGCCGAAGGTCAGAGAGCGGCGAGCCCTCCTTCCATTCAGTTCTCGTGGTCATCGTCTGATGAAGGAGAAGCGATCGAATAGCGTTCAACAAGAACCTCCCGGGGCCTCGCTCCAACTCGGGGCGGTCATACCATCAAGGCTCGCACCTTCTTGGGGAGAGAGACTCTCCTATAGGCGAGCTACCGTCGGTTCTTGAGAATCCGATGCGCAATCGTTTAGCCAAGAATATAACATTCGGCTGATTAAATGCGAGCTAATCAAGTGCCACGGCGATCTTCGTGTCGATCACTCCTTTGAAGAGAATGACATGGTTATGGTGTCTGAGGAGCAGTTAAAGGCGGTCTGAGGTTCCCTCTAGGCGATTTCTATAAGGAGGTCCTAAAACTTCACGAGCATGCATTGTTCAAATTCACCCCAACTCGTGGCGGATCTTGGTAGCCTTAGAGGTCTATGCCGAGCTAAGGGAATCGGACCTACGGCTAAGGTGTTCGCCGAGCTGCACGGACTAACTCGTAGAAAGGATGGCGAACCTTGGTTCTTTCGGTGAAGCCTCATTGCGAGCTCTTTTCCGATCTGCCCTCATCCCTTAAGAATTGGAAGAACCGTTTCTTCATTACGAGGAGCAAAGATCAGAAATGCTTTGAGGACTTCCGTGTTGGTGGTACGGGGCCCTTGCTTAGAAGCACATTACCACGAGTCGGGAGGAAAGCTTAATAGTGATGGATCTGAAGAGTCGGGCCGCCACTCAAAAGTATTCTTGTTTGGATGCGGTGGCTAGAAATTTGCACCATTGGACCATTGGACTATTCAATTGCTCACCGGCCAAGACCGCGAACTTCCTCTCGACCTCGGCATTGGTATTTTCTATATCTCGGTTCTCACGACCTTAGCGATCTCACTAACCTTTTCTTTGTGCGGTATGGCGGGTGGTGAGGGTTCTAGGAAGCGGAAGAAGGAAGAGAGATCTCGGAAAGTAAAGGAGATGAAGCGTTCGAATGCTTGAACACCGGTCATGAGCACAGGAGATACAAAGAGACCCGCCTCAACCTTGGTCCGCGACCTCGAAGGCTGTCCGATCTCCTCCTAGAGCGGAAGAGCGACCTCCACCTCTCCCAATTGTTCCAAGCACGAGAAAGGGGGCCTACTCAAGCACGGGAGGACCTCTTCTCGTGGCGCTCAAATCTTGATCGACTCCTTGAAGAATAGCAGGATTTGTTAGGAGAACCTCGATTTTGCCAAAGTCACGGGGTCTACCATCTTCTTTCGGGAGGATCGGGACGGGCTATCCGGAATGGTCTCGATGATATCTTGACTCGATCCATGAGCACGAGCGTGGAGTGTGCAGTGAACCGGACCATGGTTCGGGAAAAGATTCGTCTGCAGGTAAGGAGATAGGGAAGAAGAATGATGAAGTGGCTTCCCTCCGATCCCAACTCTCATCCGCTCGGTAATATATATCTAAAGTCGAGGGACGGGCAAAGTTCCATGAAGACATGCTGGCCGAACAGAATCATATTTTGGCTGAGAGGGACCGTGCTCTTGGGAAGTCCGGGCACTTCACGCCAACGAAGCGCTCAGTCGCTCAACTTATAGAGGAACTCAAGGCGAAGGATGAGGAGCTTAAGGAGAAAGGCGAGGAGCTGAAGGAGAGAGACGGAGAGATGGTGGCGGGAATAGCCGGAGCCTATGTGAATGCTCACAAGGACCTCTTGGTTGAACTCCAGACGCGCTACCCTGAAGAGGACTTCTCCTGGATGGCCGACCTGGCTCCTGAGGCGAAGATGAGGACAGTGAGGAGGAAGCCGAGGGTGAGAGAGAGAGTGAGCAAAATGTAAATCAGTGGGGTGATCCCCGGTAGAATAACTGTACCAAAAAATGAAATGAAATGGAATGTCTCTTTTGTTCAATGAATGGATGTGATCGGAAAATCTCTGAATTGCCTAAGTATCTAAATGCAATTATTAATCTAAGTATAAGAGATCGGAAAGCACAATAAGCATGAGATCGGTGGGAAGAAATCTTGAGCAGGACTTGATTAAAATTGGAAATTTAAATTGAAAACTTAAGAACGGAACCCTCGTTAAACCGACCAAAACCTTAGCTCTTAATCTTAGAAAAGGAGATCGGCAATAAAGCTGGTAAGAAAAGATCTAATGCTAGTTCACTTCATTTATCAACAGAGATCGAGGATATACCCGGGTCGGAAATTCGACAGTGAGTTTGAGAGATCGGTAAATGATTTGAGAGAGATCGCGGGCTTTAACGAATGTTAGGACTTAGCATTGATTCAATTCCTTTTAAGGAGAGTTCGGAAATATGGTCATCTGGTAAAGAAAAATAAAGAGAAATCGGAAATGTCATTGGCTGGCCCAGGGAGACCTAGTGCTGGGGATCGGTTTCAAAGTCTTGTTGATTTTGGGGATCGGCCAAAATATGGTGTCGACACTAGTCATAGGACAACTAGCCCAATCTGAATCACAATAAACATTCAAGCTTAAATCATTGTTACTCAGCAAAAAAAATCCCTTTACCTGGAATTCCCTTCAAGTATCGAACTATCCTCATAGCTGCTTCCCAATGACTTTGTCTTGGCTTATGCATAAATTGACTAAGGATATGCACTGCATAAGTTAAGTCAAGTCTAGTAATAGTCAAGTATATGAGCTTTCCAACCAATCTTCTATACTTTGAAACATCAGATAACTTTTCTCCAGAATCCATACTAAGTCGATGCTATTGCTCCATAGGGAATGGACTTGACTTACATCCAAGCATCCCACATTCAGTTAGAATATCAAGTGCATATTTGGGTTAACAAAGAACTAAGCCATCAGGTGAATGAGCAACTTCAATTCCTAGAAAGTATTTGAGTTTTCCAAGATCCTTGATGTGAAAACATCTATCAAGGTATTTTTTGAATTCTTCACTTTGTCTTAAGTCATTCCTAGCAAGCACCAGGTCATCTACATAAACAAGCAACGCAAGAAGCAATTGGTTTTTATTATAAATGAAAAGTGAGTGTTCTGTAGGTGATTGCTCAAAACCATATTTTTTTAGTGCAGTGGACAACTTTGCAAACCAATTTCTTGATGCTTGTCTAAGGCCATAAAGTGACTTTCGTAAAAAACAAACCTTATTTGGTTGAGATGTGTGAAAACCGGGTGGTAGCTCCATTTACACCTCTTCATTTAAATCATTGTGTAAAAAAGCGTTGTTGACACCCGTTTGATGAATGCCCCATCATTTGGCTATCGCTATTGCAAGAAGACATCGAACAGTTGTCATTTTTGCCACTGGTGCAAATGTTTCAATAAAATCCTCCCCTTCAATCTGAGTGTAGCCCTTTGCTACCAAATGAGCTTTGTATCGCTCAATGTTCCCATCTGTCTTGTATTTAATTTTATACACCCACTTGCACCCCCCCCGCTTTCTTTTCGAGAGGCATAGTCTCAATAGTCCATGTATTATTCGATTCAAGAGCTGCAATCTCCTTCGCCATTGCATTTTTCCAATGAGGATCTCTTATAGCTTGTGAGTAAGTACTTGGCTCATCATTATGAGTGATGGCCGCCAAATATGCTCGATGTGAGTTAGAAAATCTACTGTAAGAGATATATTGTGATAAAGTGTGAGGATTACCTAAAGAAGTCAATTGAAACGAGGAATTTGGTGTTGGAGCATTTACTGATATAGCATGGCACACATAATCCTTAAGCTTCTCTAGCATTTTTCTTGCTCGTTTTGGCCTTGCATCCATCACAACTTGCTCTTGCAATTCATCTTCTTTCTCTTCATTTTCATTTGTCACTCCATGCTCTCCATGAGGTGCTATTTCTAATTCATGATCAATGACCCTATCTGATGTCATTGCCTCAGTCTCACCATGTTTCATTGTATTTTTCTCCAAATCAACCTCACTACGTGGTTCATTCATCTCAGATGTATGTTGCATGCTTTCCACTCTCGATGTACTCATCCTCTCTCTTGATTCCACGTGAGGAGTCTCATCAGTTATTATTGTGTCAAAAAAATATGGTGGTACTGAAGAACCAACAGCAACAGAGTCAATAGAGTCTGATGTTCCTTCCCTTTGCTATTGAGACTAACAAAAAGGACTGGTAATCTAAGATGGGGCAAAAGGAAAGATACCTTCACAAAAAGAAATATCACGAGCAACAAATTTTCGATGACTATGAAGATCATAAACTGTCCAGCCCTTCTGTCCAAAAGGATAACCCAAAAAAATGCATTTGGTGGCACGCTCATCAAACTTTTCTATAATCTTGGAATGATTGTGCACATAACATAATGAACCAAAAATTTGCAGGTTATCATATGACGGTGCCTTTCCAAATAACACTTCATAAGGACTCTTGCCACCATGAATCAATGTGGGCATTCTATTAATGAGATATCCAGCTGCTAAGACACATTCCCCCCAAAAATAAAGAGGTAGATGAGCATCAAAACGAAGAGCTCTTGCAATATTAAGAATGTGGCGATTCTTGCGTTCCACTTGCCCATTTTGTTGTGGCGTATTAACACAGTAAGTCTCATGAATAATACCATGATCAAGAAAATAAGACAACAAAGGTTTGAATTCAGTGCCTTGGTCAGTGCGAACATGTTGAATTCTAGCCCTAAACTGATTTTTAACCATAGCACAGAAATAGAAGAACAAACTTGAGGTTTCACTTTTTTCTTTCATAAGGAAAATCCAAATACTTTGACTGTAATCATCAATAATACTAAGAAAATAATGTGCCCCAGACAATGAAGGAACATGGTAACGTCCCCATAAATCACAATGAAGTAAAGCAAAAGGTTGTGCAGCTTTATTTTGACTAATGGAAAAAGGATTCCTTGATTGTTTTGCTCTATGGCAAATGTCACAACAATTAATATTATTTATCTGAGAATTATGAAAACTTGGTAAAAACTTCATACTGCTTAGTAGCCTTCTATGCCAAAGCATAGCATCACTTCCTGAAGATGTAATAAGAGCAGTGCCTGATTTGTGTGCCATGCCTTTCAGGTAGTACACTCCACTCTTTAATTCACCCGTGCCAATCAGCCTCTTCAAAATATGGTCCTGAATAAGACAAAAATGAGAGCTATAAGTCACCATACAATGCAAATCCTCTGTTAATTGACAAACATAAATAAGGTTGCAGGTAAATGTGGGTGCATAAAGCACATTATGTAAGATAAAATTAAGTGCCAAATGCACTGTTTCTGCTTGTTGAACTAGAATAATGTCTCCATTAGGCACTCTGATTTGTAGAGGAATCTTCAAGTGATCTAAATTTTCAATAACAGATGAATCAGAAGTCATGTGATGACTTGCTCCACTATCTAATATCCATGAGAGTTTTGTTCATGTAGAATATTACCAATCATTACATCCTGGGCCTGCTTTTCTTTAAACAAATCAAATAACTGATTGACAACTTCTTTTGTGAGAAGACTATTTCCCAAACTCTCCTTGCTTTTGTGAACATATTGATCAGTTGCAGAAAATGTTGTACCTTGAAACTCTTCTTCAGCCTTACCAACATTATCGGTAGGTGAAATAAGGTTTAGCTGAGCTGTATTTACCATGGCAGATCGCAAAGTCGATCCATGTCTGCCTCTGTTGCCTCTACTGGATCGCCTCCCTTGATGATCAATTGGGTATCCAATAATCTCCCAACAAGAAGTTTATCGTGACCTAGTTTACTGTAGTGAGAACAACTAGGCTTATTGACATAGCATGATCCACCAGCATGGAAAGCTGCTGCTTCAAATGGCTTTGCTTCAAGTGAAGCAATAATGGTGTTGTGCCTTTCTTCCCTTACTGCTTGTGCATAGATTCGATCAATATCTGTCATTGATTTTGAATTTAAAATCTGAGATCTCATTGTACCAAAACGATGATTGTCTAATCCCATAAGGAATTAATGTATCCTTTCTTCATTTAGCTGTTTGGAGAACTCATCAGCAGCCCCGCAAGTGCATTTGGGAATAGGGTTGTAGGAAGCAAGTTCATCCCACAACTCTTGCAATTTATTGAAGTAATCCGTCACACTAAGATTTCCTTGTTGCAACAAGCTAATCTCCCTTCTCAGTTGGTGAACATGAGGAGCATTAACCTGAGAATACCTTTGCTTAAGGATTTCCCACATATTCTTTGCTGTCTTAGTGTACATGATCGTCCCTTGAATTCTCTTTTCTAAGGGTGCCACAATCCATGCCATAACCATAGAATTGCATCTGTCCCAAGCATTAGCATCTGGGGAGGTCTTATCAGGTTTGGAGAGGCTTCCATCGATAAAAAACAAGTTTGTTTTTGGCTCTCAATGCAGTAATCATTGCACGAGACCAATTTTTGTAATTGAGGTCTCCTGTTAGGAGGAATGGGACAATAGGTATTCTAGGATTATAAGATGTGCTAAGGTTGTAGTGAGAAGTAGGATCGACAGTGGAGATAGTGGCCTTTGTTTCTGTCATCATTTTTCTTGAATTTGAGTGTGTGTTTGAGGTTTGGGTGTTTTTAGTAAACAGGCTCTGATACCATGTAATTTTGGTGAAGAACTTGATATATTTCATTAAATATGAGACATAATATATACAATACATTCAGGTATTTAATGGAAACAAATCAAGTATACAGCTATTTACACAAATCACTCCTAAAAACTTCACATAAATTACTCCTAAAATTACTTTTACTAATCTGAATGTATACAATAGCTGTACAAGGAAAGTATCAATGTAATGCATTCATGACACTAATAAAAATAATTTCCATAAAAGTGACAAAACTAGTACATCTAGTTGTAGTGAGATGATTTTGAAATAATAAAGTAAAAATAATTATTTTAAATTTTTAGTTTTAAATTTATCAGGAATACACGAGATTTGGATCAGATTCAAATTCATTTGTAATATCCCAACAATGTATTTAGTTTAAATCCAAATCTATATGGTCAAATCCCCAAATCCAAATATAGCATAAATGAATTGCAAATATTTGCATAGCTAATATAATTATAATTATAAGATGTTATTTAATTTACATTTGCCAAAAATATTTTATATCTCTAATTGAATTATGTACAAAATTATACACTTTTTATTCTCCAATAGGTATGGCAAATGTTTTCAAATCCAACCTGTCTCGAACTTGATCAATTTTCTCCGATCTCACACCGACCTCAAATTGTGTGGGGCAGGGACGACAATACCTTCTCCCTGCCCTAAATTTCCGTAACCTGTCTCGCATAGTAATATATTATTATTTTATTAAAAATAATTTATTTTTATATATTTATGCATTTAAATATTATAATTTTAATAAAAAAATATAAATATATTATTAAAATAATATATAAAACTTGTACTTTTAATTGTATTTTATTTTTTAATAAATAAATTTATATTATATACTAATAAATTAAAAAAAAAAAAGAAAATTTCCTGCTGGAAAACCCACATTGCTTCCCACGCTAGCAAGGAAGTCCCCACCCAACCTCTCGCAGTCTTATAGGGTAGGGACGAAAGGAGCAATCCCCGCCTTCGATCCGCCCCATTGCCATTCCTATTCTCCAATTGAATTTTATATAAGATATGTTTCAATTTATAAATGTCATATACTATCTAATTTCTAATTGAATTATAATGAGTAATTTTATATAGAATTAACATATATTATAGCACAATTTACTAATTATATGAAGTAAATATATGCATAACTAATATAATTATAAAATATGTTTCGATTAATAAATGTTGAGCCATATACTATCTAGTTGAATTAAATATAATTTATAATTCATTATTGCAATATATGCTTCAATTCATAAATGTCACATACTATTTAATTTGTAATTGAATTATAAGGACCAAATTTATAAAGAATTACCATATATCATAGTGTAATGTACTAATTATAAGAAGCAAATGCATACATAGCTAATATAATTATAATTAAGTATAATCTATAAGTCATTATTGCAATACATGCTTCTATTTGTAAATACTATAATATTTAATCTATAAATTATAAATATCAAATTTATATAGAATTAGCAATGCAATGTAGTAATTATATGAAATAAATATACATAACTAATATAATTATAAAATATTGTTGAATTCATATGTGCCAAAAAGATTTTTTATATATGCACTTACTATATGATTAACTATTTTATATCTCCAAATGAATTTTAAGAGGACTAAGAAGCAAAATTTAATTTTTATTAAAATTCTATTAATAAATTTATTCTCGATTTATATTAATTATAGACTTAATAATTTTAACTCTTAATATTATTGTTAATAAAATTTAATATATATTAGAATTCTAATAATAACTTTATTATTAAAAGTAAAATGTTATCAACTTATTCTAATTAGTAGTTATAATCTTAATAATAATTTGCATTAATTTTTAAAATTAATATTTTATTTTAGTAGCACTTCCTTGATTGTTCACTCTTTCATTGGGCTTATCCTAGTTCAGTGGCACATTCTTCCGTTTTCTTGGGCTTAGGCTTTGTGTTTCCTACCCAAAAAAGCTAGTATTAATTAATTAATTAATTAACATTACCATTTCTTTCTTTATCTTAATGTAAAAGAGAATAAGATATTAATTCAACACTAATAACCTTGGCGTTTAATAAAATTGTAAAACAATTATTGGATTAAACGTTGCTCTATAATCAAAATAAAATTTGAATATTGCCCCTCTTCACATTAAAGGGTATTTATGTCATTAAACAATACTTCTCCGTTCTATTTTAATAACTTTTAAAGTTTTTACGTAAAAGTTAAGGAAATAATTGAATAGCGTTATGAGCAGTGCTAAATAGCTCAAATTAAGCCAACTCAAATGCATTAATTATACTCTTAATTAATGAGGAGCAATGAGAAGAAATATTTTTATGACTAGTGTATCCTTATAGAAAAGCTTGATGGCTTGAAGATAGTTTTTGGTGCCATATGTTATGCATGCATTGATTACTAAATTGGTCTAATTGGTCAAATTAATTTACTTGAAAATTAAACCAATAATTCATTCGATTTGAGTGTTAAATTTAAATTTCACAGAATCTGATTAAATCAATACAAACCAATAAAAAAAATTTTAATTTCACATAATTGAATTAAATCAATGTGAATCAATTAAATAACTAACGAACTAAAAATTTAGCTGATTTAAAACAAATATTGCAATCGAACTAGTACACCTTAACAGAAAAAAAAAAATACAAAGAGGAGGCACCGGGATTCAATTTTGGCACCTCAAAAGATATTTTATAACTAATTATAGATTCGATACATACACACACATATATATATATTATTTACTTATTTTATAAATTATTTTTTTTATTAAATTATATTATATTAATATATAATAATTAATAATTATTAACCTTAAAAAAAATTTAGCTTCTCCCACTTATAATTTAAATAATTAATAATATCAGTAGTTTATTTTACTAATATGTTAAATTAAATTATTAAATTATTGTTCTATTTTATTGTTTTTTAAATAGCAAAAAGTATATAAATTTTTCTAATTATTGTGTTATATAATTTTAATATTTTTATTTTATTAATACGAATAAATTTTATTATTATAAATTTTTTTTACAAAATTAAATAATATTATTTTAAATTTTATTTATTTTCTAAAAAATATTTAAAACTTAACTAAATTTATTTTAATAATTATTTATAAAATGTATAAAATTATTAATTATAATATAAACATTATTATTAATCATATAATATTTATTTATTAATATAACTTGATTGAATTTTAAACTTTTAACTCTTTATCTTTATCAGTTTAATGATTGGATCGAGTTTAAAAACCTTTTTCAACACATGCTACAAATTAGTTTATAAATCATATCACCTTTACAATATATACCATTTAAATATATATAATATTAATATATAAGGGTATAATAATATTTATTATTTAAGTATAATTTTAATATAAAACTTTGAAATTATAAATCATATTCACAAACACAATTAGATTATGCTTAATGCTACGCCATATGTAATTGTATTGCTATTGCTCTTAATCTATTTCTTCATTCGTAATTCTTATATATCAATTAAGGCATCTTATCTCTCTCCTCTTAGACTTTATAGTATAAATTTCAAATTAAATTCTATTTATTTAAAATATAATATATAAAAATTTATAAATATTATTATAAAAAAATATATTTTATATTTAATTAGTTATTTATATAAACTAATTTAAGTAACGTATATCTAACATACAAAACTTAAACTTATTTTGAACACTCAATATACTAAGCATTATTGGTGGAGGAAGAGGAAGAGAAATAGGATTCTGCAAATAAGGAAATGAAAGATATGGTCAAATGAGTTCAATATGAGTTAATATTAAGATTTTCAAATCTGATTCAATCATTGAATCAATAAAAAAGAGAGTTAAGGGTTTACAATTCAACTACTGTAACACCCCTGATTTTTTATATATTATTATTGGGCTTCGTGTAGGTATCCTCAATTCGCGGAAATTCGACAGTTGTCCGGATCTGTGAATTTCCGGCCAGACAGATCAGCTACCGGAAAAGTCTCCGAATTGGATCGAGGTTTTGGCTACCCCACCATTGTCAGGCATCCCGAGCGCATTCCCGAAGTCGGAATCGGCAAAGGTAAACCCGAACCTTGCTTTTTCGTAATTTTCTAGTGCTTAAATAGGATTAAAAATCCATAAAATATTCGTGGTAGCTTAGAAAATTACGATTCTTTTTGCAATAGCTTAGTAATATTTCTAAGGACCACGGGGCAGAGTTTTATAATTTTTAGAGCTTATTTGAGCAGTTTTTGCAAAAATGATCAATTATAAGGACTAAATTGAAATTTTACATATTGTGATGAATGATTGATTTGATGGGCCCAGGAGGGGCTGTGTGATGTGATTGAGTTGTGGATATATAGATTGTGGATATAGAAGTGTGTTTTGAGCCCTTTGCAAAGTTGGGTAGGTCCTAGGTATAGGGAGACTGCCGGATTTTCGCACGACTTAGGACTTATTTGTTTTTTTCTTGATTTGTATTGGGTAATTTGTATTAAATAATTGTAATATAATTGTCGTGTGAGCGAGATGCCTTCTTCCTCCGCCCGCCACAGTGATTGCCACAAGTCCGTGAGTAGAATATTAATTTTAATCGTAATTCGATATTATTATATGTTCAAGCATGCCCATGCATCACTTATATGCATATATTTATGTAGTTAAACTCTAGGCACGATTTATGTTGCATTCATAACTGTTGATGTGCCATGGATGTTGTTGTGGTAATTTGGAGCAATGTGCGTGCGTTGGCGTGCGTGTGATGTGGTGTGGACTATGGATAGGACGGGGTAGTCACGGCTTGAGTAATTCGCTGGGACCCTCGATTTGGTTATTAAGTGGAAGTCCGAGCTTGAGTAATTCGCTGGCATCAGGTTGGATATAAGAGAGCTGTATAGGGATCACCCCATATGTTATGATTGATACTACAGGGTGTGTGAGTGCTCCAAATTACCTTTTTGATGTTATGATGTGAAAATGTTGTTGATGTTGCATTTCACTATACAGGGTGCATTAGTTTTAGATAGTTATAGAGATTATGGTTAAAATTGATATTTTACTCTCTGAGTCGAACGCTCACTCCTGTTCAAAAATTTTTACAGGCCACAGGAGGATATTTTATTCTGGGTTAACCTGCTTTTCTACTTCGCAGGTTGTTTATCAATATTTGTGTAATTTTATTTACTCCTAGAATTTCCGCATGTGTTAGAAGTATTTATTGATTATGGTCTGTAATATTATTATCATGTTGGACCTGTAAATGTATAATGATATGCATGTTTGATGGATTGGATGAGGGAGCTGAGCTCCCATTTATTATTATGAGGATATGAGTATGTGGAGGGTGAGTTGAGCTCTCCAATTGAGTATTTATTGTGTTTACAGGTCGGATGAGTCGAAAACTCCCCGTTGGAAAGTCCATTTTATGGCCGGACTCTGTCCATTTGTTTTCTTGATACTGGGCCCAAATGGGCCTTAGAGTTGGGTTAATGAACAGTTAGGCTTACTACGGGCCTCAGGGGCTTTAGGCTGGCCCAGGTCCTAGTGCCGGTCCGGCCCATAGGTTGGGTCGTGACAAATGTGGTATCAGAGCTTAGGCTCCAGATTCATAGGGAAAAATTATCTAAGTGTTGGGAAGAGTCTACTAGGAGTCACATGCGGAGTATAGGATTCTGTTTCGTCTTTTTCTGTAATTCTTTGTTTCTAGATTCTACGTTATACCTCGGGAAATATAAGATTACCTCAGTTAGTGTCTTGATTTTCGTGGAGTACACGGAAATGTGAAATAGAGTTAGTAGACATGTGAGATCTATCATGAGGATACGTACTCCAAGAAATGTTATATTTTTGTCAGTATGGGTTTAAATGGTGTGCCCATTTCGTGTAAGGCACGAGTACATAAAAGTGAGTCTTAAAAGTACAGTTGCCCTAGATAAGGATGAGGATACCACTACTGGCAGTCATCAGTAGATGACCCAGTCAGAATAAGTTTGTGATAATAGAAGATTCAGGAGAGATAAGAAATTAGGAGACCTAGTCTGTCAGGACGTATCGTAGTAACTATACAATGTTCTCGATGTCTGCTCTGTAAGCTGCAGATTACAGTACCGACATGAGATTATTGTGTAGAGTTGCGTACTTCCCTGTAGTGCTTATGATGAGGATGTTTGCAGTACTGCTTTGGTATAGTAATACCATAACGGAGTTCTATATCTGCAGAGGAGTTGGGAACTCCTAGTTAGGGGTCTAGAGTTAGAATATTGAGAGGTCACAGTGGGGTGATAACTAGAGTCAATGACTCAGTTACCCTAGCATGAGCTAGAGTTACAATAAGAATTGCCATCAGACCAGAGGTTTCGGATTAGTTGCAAAGTAAATGTGACACCTATAGAGTGAGATTATCTAGTATTCAGTATGGAATTTTGGATGGTTTTTGCAGTATGACAAACATTTGGTTAGAACTTAGTGAGAATAGTATACCTTGTGTGTATCAGTATGAAATAAAGTACAACCCTACTACCTAGGGAAAGTCGGAACTATGAATTGATGATTCACAGAGCTATAATATGATAGGAGAGTCATTAATTTGACATGGTTTTGGGCAAGGTGGTAAATGTAGTATTTTGTTGCAAGTTAGTTAGGGTATAGTCCTATCTTTTCAGAAGGGATCGAAAGTTATTACTAATAATGGTGACCAACAAAATAGTGCCCCAGATGGGACTGTAGAGTGTGGTAGAGAGAAGTTGGCTCAGGTATCCTGCGGAGGATGCAAGTTCTATTATAGGAATCATATATAATCAGATCACGATGGATGTAAATCCTTTGAATTGGATGACGGGTTTGGGTGCCCGGAACCTTAAGTTTTGGCTAATTGAGTAAACATGGATAATAATAATAATAACAAATAAATAAAATTACTACAGAATCAGTTCTCGAGGTGGTAAGGGTATTATGTAAGCTAAAGGATAAGAATAGAGATCATACAATAAAAGTATGACTGTAATTTGCTGAGTTCCTTTCTAATTTCAAATTATTCAAAACAATAGTATAATCTAATTATAATAGTGTTAAGAGTAATAAATTAGCGAAGATAAATCACAGAAGGCCAATGGATAAAGAAAGTGCAGAATGAAAGTTTGGGCAATTGATTGCAGATGCAATATAATCTAAATGCTAGTGGAAGTACTAGCTAGAGTGGTCAAAGGACCAAATCTGAGTAGCACAGACATATGATAACGCGATAGAGACTCTGAAAGATATAGTTAGCAAGTACAGCTATTATGTTAGGAAGAAGAATGGAACCAGGGATAGAATAGTCAAGTTCTATTTTGGGTAAGACAAAGGAAATAAATGAAAGGACAACCTAAAGAGCGCATAATAAAAGGAACAAAGTTAAGATATAGGATAGGCTAAGTGTTATTCTTGGCAAGGAGAATGACAAGGATGGAAAACCCAAAATGGGACCACATTAGTGAGAAAAGTGATGGAGGTATGGAATACAATAATAATGAGTAAATGTTAGAAGGTGTGTGATGGTATTGCGGACTACCTAAATAGGTAGAGAAAGAGAAGTTAGTAAGCAGTAAGTTGAATAAAAGTCAGTCTAAGGGATCAAATAGGTATGATGAGAGGAAAAGAATGATAGATAATGACACATAGGTTTTAGGTTAGACTTTTGAGATAGTGAGAAGGTAGTTAGAGGTTCATTATGAATGTCAGGCAAACATTTTTAGTGTGATCAAGTAATCACTTTGTAGTGAAGCAATAACGCAGGACAATAGTAGAGGTAGAACGAAAAGTGACAAGTCTGGATGGTTATAAATCACTAGAAAGTTCAAGGATCAAATTAATGACCCTAGATAAGGGTGGAATTAGTGTTGGAAGAATTTATTAGTGAGAGAAATCTTTCAGGAATCAACAAAAGTTAAGGGCACAATAAAAACGATGATAGATATGAATCATAGGTTGAGTATAAGTAAAGTTAATAAATTATAAAATATTATGTTAGGAAGGAAAATGGTACCAGAAAGGGTTCATACAGATTATACCTTATAGGTAGAGCATAATTGTGGTAGGAGATGATGAAATTTGGAGAGAAAGACCAAGAAACTTAGGTGAAACGTTATAATATGACAATCGGGTGTAGTTGAATATAAGAGGATATTTTCTTTCTTTTCAAGTTTAGCTTGTGCTTTTGGTTCTAGAAGGTTATATAAGGAACAGAACCGAGTCAAGGAGACCTAGTTATTGAGAGTTTAGTAGGCACAAATTCATACATAATTTCTCGATATGAGAATGATAGTAAGTGCATACCTAGTATTAAGTATGAAAGGACGAATGAGTAATGACAGGAGTTAAATTGAGTTAGCTACTAAGGCTTGCAAATGCTTTTAAACTATGAGTGGAGGAAGTACTATTTATGGTTGAGATTCAATAGATGAAATTGTTCTGATGGGTAATTTGAGGTTGAAGTTTAGAAAGCTATAGGCAGATATATGATTATATTAAGGAGAATGAACACGTGAAGTATCTTGTTTGGAATTAAGGCATGACACATATTTCCTACAGTAGTGTTAGTTCAGATGGAACTTATAGTTTATGGGGCTCATATTCATCCAGATAAGCAATTTCCTACTAAGGTAGGGAATGATAATGTTTTGATAGTTAAGTTGGAAAAAGGGTACAAAAAAAAATTCTCTATGGGTAATTATAAGTGTTACATAAGGTGAAGAATGTGGTAGGAGTAAATCATAGGGTTAGAATTCTCAAGTAATGAAACTAGTAATCAAGATAAGACTAAGAAATAAAAAGAAAGTTAAAGTTGATGATGGGATAGACATCTTTGAAGGAAAAGGTGTAAGGATGAGATAGGACTAAAATTAAGGAATAAGTACAAAGAGTTGAAAAGATACCAACAATACCAAAAATAGGAAAAGGGAAGTTGATAAGATCCAAAGGATGTGAAGAGAGCTCGATAGAGTCGCTTATAATGATGAGGATAAGGAGTGTCTAACCATCGCCTCGTGTTAACACTACCTATGAGCGGTGAAGGATACACCGTGTCGTGGACGCCTTGAGTTGGCCTAGCGTGTGTTTTGAAGCGGAATGGAAAAGTAGTGGCTTATGCTTCAATGCAGCTGAAGAGGCAAGAGCAGACCTATCCCACCAATGATTTGGAAATGGCTACCGTAGTCTTTGCACTAAAAACTGGAGACACTACTGTATGGTGAAGTGTGCGAGATATACACCGACTATAAGAGTTTAAAGTACATCTTCCAACAGAGGGATTCAAACTTGAGACAGAGGAGATGGATGGAGCTTCTGGAAGACTATGATTGCCCCATCCAGTACCACCCTGGGAAGGCTAATATAGTAGCAGATGCTTTAAGCAGAAAATCTTCCGCGCTTGGCATTTCAGCAGAGAAGAGACTGTTGATTCAGGAGGTACATGAGTTGATGGATCAAGGTTTAATCCTAGATCTTTCAGATGAGGGGGTATTGTTGGCTCATTTTTCAGTGAGGCCAGATTTGCGGGACAGAGTTAGAGTTTCCCAGCACAGAGACCAACAATTGATGAAGATCATAGAAAGAGTACAGCAAGGTGAAGGTGGTGAGTTCGGATTTGCCAATGATGGCGCCCTAGTGCAAGGTTCTAGGATATGTGTGCCCGATGTGGACAACCTCAGGAATGAAATCATGCGAGAGGCACACTACACACTGTACAGTGTCCACCCAGATTCCACCAAGATGTACCATGATGTGAAAGATAGCTATTGGTGGAATGGCATGAAGAGAGACATAGCAGACTTTGTGTCCAAGTGCTTGACTTGTCAGAAGGTGAAGTTTGAACACCAGAGACCGTCAGGGAAGCTGCAAGAGTTCCCTATCCCAGAATGGAAGTGGGAAATGATCACTATGGATTTTGTGACTGGGTTGCCTCGTACCATGCGAGGATATGATTTGATATGGGTAATTGTAGACCGCTTGACCAAATCAGCTCACTTCTTGCCTGTGAAGACTACATATTCTGTGGCACAGTACGCCCGACTCTACATTCAAGAAATAGTCAGATTGCATGGAGTTCCAGCTTCCATAATATCTGACAGAGGGCCCCAGTTCACTTCTCGGTTTTGGAGAAAGTTGCAGGAGGCACTTGGCACCCAGTTGACCTTTAGTACGGCTTTCCACCCTCGCATGCAGACGGATGCTGAAGGACAATCCAAACATCGGAAGACATGCTTCGCATGAGTGTCTTGGATTTTGGAGGTCAATGGGATGAGCAATTAGCTTTGGTGGAGTTTGCCTACAACAACAAGCATTACTCCAAAGATAGGGATGGCACCCTATGAGGCATTATATGGAAGAAAGTGTAGGTCTCCTCTGTGTTGGACGGAAATGGGGGAAGCGAAGGTGCATGATGTAGACCTAGTGCAGTACACTTCAGAGATAGTTCCTTTAATCAGGGAAGGACTGAAAACAGCTTTCAGTAGGCAGAAGAGTTATGCAGACCCCAGACGGAGGGATGTGGAGTTTGCAGTGGGCGACTATGTATTCCTGAAGATTTCTCCAATGAAGGGAGTCATGAGATTTGGAAAGAAGGGCAAGTTGGCACCTCGGTATATTGGACCTTTTGAGGTTACTGATAGAGTTGGAGCAGTTGCCTACCGGTTGGAGCTACCACCCAACCTTTCTCACGTTCATCCCGTGTTTCACATCTCTATGCTCAGGAAATACATTCCCGATTCTTCTCATGTACTACAGTCAGATGTAATAGAACTAAAGGAGAACTTGACATTTGAGGAGCAACCTGTAGCCATAGTGGACTACCAAGTGAGACAGCTAAGATCAAAACAGATCCCTATGGTTAAGGTTTTGTGGAGCAGCCAGTCAGTGGAAGAGTGCACCTGGGAGTCAGAACGGGACATGCGTAGCAAGTACCCTTATCTGTTCAATGTGTAATCATGTACTTTATTCTGCATTGTGTAAAATTCGAGGACGAATTTTCTGTAAGGGGGGAAGAATGTAACACCCCTGATTTTTTATATATTATTATTGGGCTTCGTGTAGGTATCCTCAATTCGCGGAAATTCGACAGTTGTCCTGGATCGTGAATTTTCGCCGCATGCACCAGCTACCGGAAAAGTCTCCGAATTGGATCTAGGTTTTGGCTACCCCACCATTGTTAGGCATCCCGAGCGCGTTCCCGAAGTCAGAATAGGCAAAGGTAAACCCGAACCTTGCTTTTTCGTAATTTTCTAGTGCTTAAATAGGATTAAAAATCCATAAAATATTCGTGGTAGCTTAGAAAATTACGATTCTTTATCCAATAACTTAGTAATATTTCTAAGGATCACAAGGTAGTTTTATAATTTTTAGAGCTTATTTGAGCGCTTTTTGCAAAAATGATCAATGATAATGACAAAATTAAAATAATACATATTGTGATGGATGATTGATTTGATGGGCGGGAGGGGCTGTGTGATGTGATTGAGTTGTGGATATATGGATTGTGGATATAGAAGTGTGTTTTGAGCCCTTTGCAGGTTGGGTAGGTCCTAGGTATAGGGAGACTCACGGATTTTCGGCACGACTTAGGACGTATTGGGTTTTTTCTTGATTTGTATTGGGTCATTTGTATTAAATAATTGTAATATAATTGTCAGGTGAGCCGGGACAGCCTTCTTCCTCCGCCCAGCCGCCACAGTGATTGCCGTCAAGTCTGTGAGTAGAATATTAATTTTAATCGTAATTTCGATATTATTATATGTTCAAGCATGCCCATGCATCACTTATATGCATATATTTATGTAGTTAAACTTTAGGCACGATTTATGTTGCATTCATAACTGTTGATGTGCCATGGATGTTGTTGTGGTAATTTGGAGCAATGTGCGTGCGTTGGCGTGCGTGTGATGTGGTGTGGACTATGGATAGGACGGGGTAGTCACGGCTTGAGTAATTCGCTGGGACCCGATCCTTCGAGGGGTAGTCACGGCTTGAGTAATTCGCTGGGACCCTCGATTTGGTTATTAAGTGGAAGTCCGAGCTTGAGTAATTACCGGCATCAGTTGGATATAAGAGAGTCAGATAGGGGATCACTCCCATATGTTATGATTGATACTACAGGGTGTGTGAGTGCTCCAAATTACCTTTTTGATGTTATGATGTGAAAATGTTGTTGATGTTGCATTTCACTCTACAGGGTGCATTAGTTTTAGATAGTTATAGAGATTATGGTTAAAATTGATATTTTACTCTCTGAGTCGAACGCTCACTCCTGTTCAAAAATTTTTACAGGCCACAGGAGGATATTTTATTCTGGGTTAACCTGCTTTTCTACTTCGCAGGTTGTTTATCAATATTTGTGTAATTTTATTTACTTCTAGAATTTCCGCATGTGTTAGAAGTATTTATTGATTATGGTCTGTAATATTATTATCATGTTGGACCTGTAAATGTATAATGATATGCATGTTTGATGGATTGGATGAGGGAGCTGAGCTCCCATTTATTATTATGAGGATATGAGTATGTGGAGGGTGAGCTGAGCTCCCCAATTGAGTATTTATTGTGTTTACAGGTCGGGTGAGTCGAAAACTCCCCGTTAGAAAGTCCATTTTATGGCCGGACTCTGTCCGTTTGTTTTCTTGATACTGGGCCCAAATGGGCCTTAGAGTTGGGTTAATGAACAGTTAGGCTTACTACGGGCCTCGGGGGCTTTAGGCTGGCCCAGGTCCTAGTGCCGGTCCGGCCCATAGGTTGAGTCGTGACAACTACGGTCAAATCAGAATTTAATCAATATACTATTAAATAAATATTCATATATAAATTAATAATATTTTAAAAACAATAATAATATATTATTATAATTGATAGATTGGTATATTTTACAAATAATTATTATCTTTTAATAAAAAAAATATTTAGAGTAAAAATTAAAATAATCACTTTAATATCAATGAATATAAATTTTAATATATTAAATTTTTATACATTAAAAAATTGAATCAGAAACTAATTAAATAATTTAAAATAGCATTAAAATAAATTATCTATACCATAAATATCAAAAGACACATATTGACTAAGTGAAAATGTTCTTTTATTTTCCCCCATAAGTCAAGGGTTCTGACACCTACTTAAAAAAAAGCTTTTTTTTTTTTCAAAATTAAAAAGACTCATTATTTTTAATCAGACCAAATCGACTAGTGGTCCAAATTTTGATTAATCTAGCTCAACTAGTCTGTTTTGTGGATATTGAAATTAATCAAGATTTTCAAACCCAACCTAATAATTAAAACGATGAAAGTAAAGGGTTAAAAATTTAAGAATTAACCAGAGTTGAATCAGAGTTTAATTGGTACATTAGTAAATAAATATTATAAAATTAATAATAATATGAAAAATTAATAATTCAAGTTAATGTATTAATATATCATATTATTAACATTATTAATTATTTAAATAATAAATGGATAAAATTAAGAATTTTCAATTTTCTTTGTAATAGTTATAGGTTAATATTTTTAATTATTTTAAATTAATATAAATAATTTAAATAATGAAAAAATTTTTATCTTATAAATAAAATGAAACTAAAATATTAAAAACGAGCATAAAATGCATTTACTATATATTAGTAATTGGTTGGTAATGCAAACATTTTTAGAAAACAACATTAATATTAATATTAGAGAAGAAATAAAATAAAATAAAGAAAATATAAAAAGTCTAAATCATAAAAATTAAAATACAATTAAAAAATAATTTATTAAATTTGAAAGTTAGTATGATATATGCATATATGTATATGTAAAAGATTAACTAAATGTTATGGTAGTTTAGGTGATTCCTTCCCACGGTAGAGGTGGCAGGATCAAACCCACTAAATTCCTCCCATTTTGCAAAGAGTTTTCACTTATTAATTAAATTAAATCGAATTAAATTTTAATTTTTAATTAAATCGGTTTGATTGACTGGTTCAATTTTATTTTAAAATAATAAAATTAATTATTTGTTAAAATTAAATGGAAAAAGATGATGAAAGTTAAATTTCAAAAAGTAAATAGTTAAATGATTTATAAAGTTCAAAAGAAGGTTTAAATCGCTCACAAATCATTTAAATAGTTAATAAGGTTAAAAGTGTAAAAGAATGTAGAGTATTTAATATACTTTTTATTAAAATTATTTTTTTAACCCATTTGAGTTAGCTTAATTTGAGCTGAAGATCATTATTGTAGTTTTATTTTTATAAAAAAAAATATTGATTAAAGCACTCTTACAGTCTCATTAGAATGTAGAAAGGTATTCAGAAGAGATAAAAATAATAATAGATAAGAGTAGAGTTAAAAAAAAATAATTAATATTTTCTTAATTTTTTAAAATAATAAACAAAGTGGATAATTTTTTTTTAAATTATCTATTACATGGGACGGAAGGTGCAGTATTTATTATTAATTTTTTATTAATATGATTAAAACCTCCCTATTGATTGGATTAACTTGACCCGATAAGCATTTTTGTTTTTTTTTCTAAATAGTTGTGTTTAAAATAATTGCGAATGAATTTTTAAAATAACTAGAATAATTAGCATATATTGATGTGCACAAATTTCCAAGTAAATATTTATTTTGATCGAAAAAATGAGCAACTCCTTTTTACATGGGAATTAATTGAATAGCTGCACATAAAAAAAATAATTTTTTTATTGAGAATTTTTAGTAAATATTTATTTTTGTTATTCAACAGTTTTAATTACTTAATAAAAAATTAAAAAATTATTCTTCTTTAATGTTGAGTTTTCATTTTTTTTCTGCTAATTTGTGGACAATATTAATATTCCAAAATTTTTAAAAGTTACTATTATTTTTATTTCAAAATTAATTACAGTGTCCTTTTCTATTATGGGAATTTTTAAAATTATTTTTAAAAAATTTTTGACACTGTAGTTATTTGTGTATCAAATCAATTTATAAAAAATTTTTAGACTTTTACAATTATTATTGTAATTTTAATTTTCATATTTAATTTTTCACTAATTTATAAAATAGATAAAAAATATTTTTTAGCATATTCTCATTAATAAAATAATTATAAATATTCATAACAGTGAAATTAAAAATGAATTTTTATTATTATTTTAATTTTCAATAAAAATAAATATATCTATACAAAAATGTTACTAATAAAATTTAATAAAATAATTATAGGAGTATTGTTTTATTAGATTTTTTAATTGTTTGTCAAAATTTTTAACTTTTTTAAAATTATTGCTAAACTATAAACATCTCTTTTACCTAAGAGAAAGCCATCCAACGGCTGAAAGTGAAAAAGAGTTGAGAATAGAGAGGAGAAAGTGAAACAGAGATGTTTGTAAATATGTCAGAAGGTTAGGAAATTATCCACACGTTTACAAGGCTAATAGGTATGTGTTGATATGTCTGTTAAAAAATATGGCCTTTGTGGGATCACGCAAGCTCACTCATTTGATCCAAATTGCTGCAATTAATCAAGAGTTGGACCACTGGATTAGTCTCAGTTTCATTCTTGAAGGCTCAATCTTTAGTTTCATCCTTGAGGACAAGATGTTCTCTTACAAAGCGGTAATTGTTATGACACCCTTGTCGAATACTCGTCCGAAGGACTATGAGAACTTGACATTGTCGAAGTAGATGAAGCATCCGAAGGGTTCTGTTCAATTTCATTAGCAGTATTTTGATGAATACTCATCGTGTTTTTTTGAGGTAATCGAATCCCTTCCAACTCTATCGACACTTCTTTCATAGTGGGTCGTAGCTTGCCTTTCAAGTTCAAGCATCTTTTTGCAAGGTTAGCAACTGCAGTAACTTCTTCTGTGTCACATTGGTCCACAATTCGTGGATCAAGTATATCAAAGAGTTTGTCGTCTTCCATTGAAAGAATGAAATGTGCAGCTAATCCAACACCTTCTTCGACTCTTTCTGATGAAATTGGTTTTTGTCCAGTCAAGAGCTCAACGAGGACTACTCCAAAGCTATAGACATCACTCTTTTCAGTAAGCAAGCTTGATTGAAAGTACTCTGGATCTACATATCCAAAAGTGCCCTTACATGGATGGTTAGGTGAGATTTATCGATCTGGATGGACCTTGAAACTCCAGAATCTGATACTTTTGCTCTATACTTCTCATCCAACAGCATGTTTGTGGACTTAATATCTCGGTGATAAATTGGTATGGATGCAACTGAGTGCAAGTAGTAAAGTGCTCCTGCAACTTCTATAGCAATTTGTAAGCGTATTTCCCACATTAACTGAAGCTCCGCATTTTGGTGATGGAGATATTGATAAAGCGTGCCATTAGGGATGAATTCATAGATAAGAATAGGAACCTCTGTCTCGGAGCAACACCCAAGTAGTTTTACCACATTCCTATGATTAATTTGAGACAGAATAACTATCTCATTAATGAATTCTTGGAGTTTTGCTTCATCTACTTTCATAGACTTTTTAACGGCAACAATTCTTCCACCTGCCAACATTCCTTTATAAATAGTTCCTTGGCCACCTTGACCAAGAATTCTAGTCACATTAAAGTGATCAGTTGCCTTTTCCAATTCCTTAGAACTGAATATTTTGGTCTTTCCAACATTGGCTTGACGTGAACAACGTTGTTGGCTCAACAATAAACCACCGTTCTGCTTGAAAATTTTTCTTTTACGCCTGATCTTTTTCCTCATAATAAATTTATATAACCACCGTCAACCAATTAGGAGAATCAATGCTCCAAAGCCCACACTAATGCATGTTTAACAAAAGAGGACCTTTAACATATATAGTTGTCATAGGATGCTTGTTAGATAATTATTTGTGGGCCAAATACATATTTAAACCCCTATATTATTTAGTATTAACCAACTGAACATCAGAATTAAAATCATAATTTACTGAACACCTAAACTTAAAAAATCATAACAATTTAGGCATGTCATCAATAACTGATAAAAAAAAAAAAAGTAAAAAATGGTCCAACTTATTGTTGACTACACTCTAAATTTTATTGATTGTGCTCTAAATCTTCATTGATAACAATCATTTTATTGAGAGTAAATTTGTCATTTTATGAAAACTTATAGTCTGCAAAATTTAGAGTACAGTCAGCAATAAGTGAGACTAGTTCTACCTTTTTTTGACGAGTCATCAATAACATGACTAATTTATGTTTAATTTTATGATTTTTATATGTTAGGTGTTCAATAGGTTATAGTTTTAGTTCAGGTTGATAAGAGACAAAATCCCTTGACTCGGCTGATAATAATTTCTCAAATTCGGAGCTAATGGTGGCAAATACAATCCATAATTTTGGAAAAACCAGTCCCCCTAGTTTTGACAAGTCGATCACCAACAGCTAAAAATGACAGCAAATGACGGCTCCACTAACATAAAAGATAGCAGCTCCTAATTATAGTTTTTGTATTAACAGTCATTAGATATTCACTCTTGTGTGTGTGTGTATATATATATATATATATATATATATATATATAAATATAATCCTCTTCTTCAAAAATATACAAGTCAATTGCATTTTATCAAAAATAATCATTATCGGTGGCTCTTCTATGTGGATAGGAATTTCTAGAATTGGGAAAGATGTTAGGGAGAACGTTATGTGGACCATTGGTAATGGGAGAGTAGCTAAATTCTGAACTGATAAATGGCTTCTCCAAGGTGTTGTGCTGTATGATTTGGCAGTTAGCGAAATGCCTATCCATTTGCTTGAAGGTAAAGTCTGTGAGTATGTGAAAAAGGTGGGTTAGTGGAATATGTGAACGAGGTGGGTTAGTGGAATTGGCCTGCTTTTGAAAGCTTCCTTTCGGAGGAAGTGTTAAATATGTTAGCAATCATGCTCCCTCCCTCAGATTTGGAAGAAAATGATTCTGTGTTTTGGAGTTTGACTAGGAATGGTAGGTTTACTGTTAAGAGTGCTTATGAAATGAATTCAGGGGATGGGATCAATTCGAATTTGGATTGGAGAATGGTTTGAGAGAGGAAAGGGCCCCAAAGAATTCATGCTTTTTTGTGGTTGGCTTTGCACAGTTGTCTTCTCACAAATGCTGAACGTCACAGAAGGCATTTAGTTGACTCTTCTTGGTGTTCTATTTGTAAGTGTGGAGAAAAGTCTTTGTTGCATGCTCTCTATGATTGAATTGTTGCAAAGGGTGTGTGGGTGGACTTAATTAAAGGGGCGGGAGGTAGGTTGAATTTCTTTAATATCAGTAATTCTGTTGATTGACTGTGTGAAAACCTTAAGGATTATTTTGTTAATTGTTATGGTATGTCTTGGTGTTTTATTTTTGGAGTTGCTTGTTGGTCCATCTGGAAGATTAGGAATGCGTCTGTTTTTTGTGATTCTTTTTACAGTGGCCATAGCTTGGCTAGTCAAGTGCTTGCTTCGGTAAAATCTTATAAGGAGGCTTTTGAGTGTTTGCCGCGAAGTGATATTTATTTGTCTAAGAGAAGAATTAGTTGGGTTAGGTGTGAGGCTGCCAAACTAGGATGGGTTTCTTTGAATACTGATGGTGTTGTGTCTGGAGTGGATGGATTGGCTAGTGATGGGGGAGTTATTCGAGACTTAAATGGTCAGTGGATTGCTGGTTTTGTTGCGAATTTTAGGAAAGCTTCTGTGGAAGTAGCAGAATTTAAGGCTTTGTTGGAAGGCCTGAGATTGGCAAGATCATTGGGCTTGAAAAATGTGTTTTTGCAAAGTGATAATTGTTCAGTGGTTAAGAGTATTAATCGGGTGCATGTTGACTCTAGTGTTTCTCTTTCAATGTTATTGGCTGTGAAGAAGCTTATCAGTTTTGATTGAGAAATTATTGTGAAAAGTATTTTTCAGAGAGGCTAATCAGGTTGCAGATCAACTTGCTCATTTTGCTGGATCTTTCCAATTGGGAGTGCATGTTATGCATGATCGTCCTGAATCTTTTGCTCTTTGGCTGATGCATGATTCTATCGGGGTTGCTTACCCTAGATTAGGTGCTGGGTAGTTTGTCAGATTGTTGGTTTAGTCTTTCCTTTTTTTTTCTTTTTTGTTAATCTCAAATGTATTTAGCCATTATTTGTGTGTTGTAAAGCTCACTCTATAATCCATTATCTAGTTTTGAAGGATAATATACATCAAATATCAGCTTTTATAAAGCAACACATTTGAAAGAAAAAGGCTTACCTAAAATAAGAATCGAAGTCGAAGATCTATCAGCCACACACTTATAAGAGCCGCATGTATTTATAGATCCTTCGGACTTCAGAATCCTCGCATTCATTTATATCTGGCCAAAAACCAATAAAGAAAAAGAAAGTATGTCACAAACGAATTGTAATAAATTTTTAAAAGGGGAATTTCTTGAACACAGAATTTTCTCTTTTTAAAATAGAGGGAAAAAAAGAAGTCCAAAACTTTTTACTGACAATGGAAGATGTAATTTTACCCTGGCATCCGTCTGGTAGATAAGGGCTGCCGATGAAGCCTTTACGGCACAACAAGATTGTGATATTCGTGTACGGGAAATCCCATTTTTGAAAGTCTACGATAGCATCATGGTAGGTGGATTCCTCATCAATTACAAGCGTTCCCAAGGCTGTTGCATTGATTTTCCAATCCAAATGCACTGGAACATATTCGAATTCATAAAAAGTGTTAGAAGAAAGAATACAAGTAATGAAGGAAAGGATTGTGTATTTAACTATGTCTTATTTACAGAGATATTACATCTATTTATACATGAGAATATGAGCTAATTTAGACAAGAATAATAATTGCTGTAATTATGCTACACAAATCTCCTATAATCATGCTAATTGCTGTAATTATGCTAACACCCCCCCCCCCCCTCAAACTCAAGGTGGTAGCACAGGTGCCAACTTGAGTTTGCTTAAGAGATCCTGAAAGCGAGCGGGAGGATGCGTTTTGGTGAATATATCAGCGATTTGGCTGACAGAGGAGACAGGAATCAAACATATGGTGCCATGAGCAACATGATGACGTACAAAATTGTCGTAAGGTATTTTGCGGTCGCCTGGACGAACACTCACCGAAGTGGGAAAGAGTGAGGAGTCGCCACTTTAATTTTGAGAGAAATTAAAGGAAACCATTTGTAAGAAAGGGATAAATTAATAGAAACCACTTCGAAAATAGAGATTCTAGGTTCGGGGTCCATATACGGGCGGGGAAGGTGTTAGGCACCCCGCCTCGTCCCTCTATGAGGGTAAACAGATTTAACATTATGCTCTTCATAAATTAAAATCGAAAGTTAGGGGGGTTAGAATGAAGATGTTAATCCCTTTGATAAAAGGGAATATTTAATTTTTCACTGTTTCGGGTTACCCAAATACATAAGTACATGAGACGACCCTTAGTGAGTTGGTGTTGAGCAGCGGTTTTGGTTTAGGGGATTACTTTGCATATGGTGTTATTTTAGTTTGGATTTGAGAGAATTCGGGTAAAAACCTCTCCCGATCTCTAGGGGTAATCTGTTTAAAGTTTGAGTAAGGAATCTCGGATAAGAACTCTCCTCCGATCTCCACATATTTATTAAAATTTTGATTGAGAATCAGATAAGATCTCTCCTCCGATCTCTTTAAGTTTGTAATTCTAGAGTTTTAATGAAGGATCTCGGATAAGAACTCTCCTCCGATCTCCACGTGTTTATTAAAATTTTGATTGAGAATCGGATAAGAACTCTCCTCCGATCTCTTTAAATTTGTAATTTCAGAGTTTTAATGAAGGCTCTCAGATAAGAACTCTCCTCCGATCTCCACATATTTATTAAAATTTTGATTGAGAATCAGATAAGAACTCTCCTCCGATCTCTTTAAGCATTTATTAAGATTTTTTATTGAGAATCGGACTCCTGTTTTTGTTTGAATGAGGATCAAGTAAGAACTCTCCCCCGATCTCTTAAAATTTAATTACAATTACATATCATAAGAACCTTAGACTAAGGGTTCTGGCATCCGAAGATGCCAGGGACCCGAACGAGGCTTTCTCTTAGCCCATTGGTACCTTATAACTAAGGAAGGGATGCCAGACTGAATCTTTTCCGATCTCCTTTGTGATCGCCTTACCAGTACTTTTGGCAGGCGATGTCCGATCTCTTTCGTCTACTGGTCTGGGATCCGATCTTACCTCGATCCCCCACCATGCCAGGCTATCTCCTGAGCTTGTTTAGTGGTTCGACTCCATAACTTTTCCTCCGATTTATTATCCAACTTTTATTATTTTAAAGAAACTCTCGTATTAAGATACGGCTATCAACCTTAATTAAACTACCTATACGTTACCAGTAACCAGAACACCTATATTTGAAAGATAATAAGGCTAAGAACAAATAAATAACATGAACTGATGAAATAAAGGTAAACTCAAGAGAATAACTATCTACGAGGGGCTCTTTAACATAACATAAATTTAACGAGAATTACGAGCACGAAAACAAGGAAAATAAAAAGTGAGCACTTGATGAAGCAACGGTCTAAACACATACCTGTAGGGGATTGAATCTGTTGAGCTAACTATGGAGTCACAAATATTATAGAGCTGTGAGCTAATAGTCTGGGGACTAATGCTTGCCTTGAAATAACAAATACCAAGTTGGAATGCAGTCAAGCCAAAGTGACAGTGACCGGGTTGGAATGAGATTGAGTTTGGAAAATGAAAGGTTGATATTAAGATAGTGAAGACAAAACAGAAAATGAAAAATGGTATTACAGAGTAATGAACTAACTGAAAATGAAGAGTTTTAGTATCCAACACTCCTTCAATGGAAATACTTTAGAAAACTGGTTTATGAAGTTTTTCTATTTTGAAAGCTTAAAAATAGCAGAGTAGCAAGACTGAATCAAGTTTCAGAGCCTTTCCACTATAATCACCACTTTTTTTTCGTTCTCCTTTTGAACAGTTTTCATGCAGGCATTTATAGGGAACGGGTGCTCCCAATGAAGGGTCAGGATTTCCCTTGAGGGAGATGGAAGGTTTGGATTTTAAAGGACATGATCTAATGCCTGAGAATTGAAGAGAATCAAAATGAATGGCTGAGATCCTATTCAAAATATTTGTCCTTTCTCTTTTCTAATCCAACGACTCAAAATCTTCTTATCAAGGGAGATCTGAGGGCCGGGAATAAAAGGCGCCGATCTTGTCGTCTTCTCTTTGATCCAAGGGCTCTGGGCTTGTCCTTACAAGTAAGATCAACGGTGGAGATCGAGATGTACAGGACTGTCATGACATATCCCGCACTGCCAATGTGGGCGTTACGCAAATGAGGCGTGCGGTGGAGATTTGATCTCGTCTGCAACGCTTTAACTACCTCGGCTCTGATTATGACAACAGTTATTGGAAGTTGTCTTATCCTCTCTTTGCTTTCCGATCTCCCATTCCTTTCGATCTTTGTAACACGATCCTTTTCCGATCTCTCATGCCGGGCCCCTCTCCCGATCTCTCCCATTCCTGATCTCTCCCATTCTAGAGCCTTCTCCTCTATCCGGGTTGATTCAGTCAAAGCATTTATTCCTTCGGTTACCGAGGCATCCGCTTCGATTTCCGCTAGTAATAAATGCTCAGACCCTCTCTATATATATGCCTTTCAACGGGGCCTCCTTCCGCATTTCATTTTCTCCTCTTTTCGCTTCTCACTTCTCCTGTTCTAGCTGCTCCGGCAACAATCCCGGCCATGGCGGCTGCTTTTAATCTTTTTCCGGCTGTTCACTTTGTTCAACGACTGAAAATTTACGACCCCGGTGATCAGAAAATCACGATAATCACCTCTGATGATAGTGAGAGAACCGGACTAATTTACCGATCCAGATCGAAAATATCGATCATGTCGATCTCGAGCCGGTCCACCGATATAATCAGCGAACCGATTTCGGGCGAGAAGACTTCTAATTTCCCCTTCAAGATCGGTGACCGCCCTTTAAAGTTCATTTGGCTCCTCACCATATCGGGCGTCCCGACTGCAGCTCGGTTCCAATCGATAACATTGACGATGACCTCTCCTATCACCATGAGAGTCATAGTCACCCCATCTGAGCTGTACATCTATCCGATGTCGATGGCTGGTTTCCCGATCAAACACATCTTTTGATTCAGCCACGAGACTAGGCTTTGACATAGGTCTTTACTAGGTAGGATGTACTGCCAATCTCTAGAGATCGCCCAAATGATGTAATCTGACCTTTAAAGTTCTTAATGATGTAATCCAATCTCTTGAGATAGCCCAAATGATGTAATCTAACCTTTAAAGTTCTTAATGATGTAATCCGATCTCTTGAGATCGCCCAAATGATGTAATCTGACCTTTTGGAAATTAAATGAAATTTTATTTTAACAATTATCATTTTATTATTTCATTAATTATTTTCGATCTCTAATGTGCATATCCGATCTGATTTCTAACTGAATAGCCCTTAGCCGATTTGTAATTTGGAACATCTACCTTAATCCGTCGATCTCTAACTAGCCGATCTCCCCTTATTTATTTATGGAGTTTCTGGAACGTTCTTGCGATGTGTCAGAAAAGCTGGCGAATTCCTCTAACCGATGCGCCGCTTAGGACACTGTGAGCATTGAATGCTTAGACGGGTATAAATAGGGGAAGGGTTAGCCAGTTGCTCCCTTATGTCATTTTCAGCATCTCGCGAGCGATTCTAAAATTCTCTCGTTTCTTCAAGTTCTTTCGACACCGATCATACTCCGGTAAGGATTTTGATCTTTCTTTTAGTTAAACTTCTTCCATTTCTTTGAAAATGAGCGGGGCCGAGGGTCAGAGAGCGACGAGCCCCCCTTCAGTCCATGTCTCGTGGTCGTCTGATGAAGTTGAAGTGGTCGGACCAGTTGGGCGATCTGAACCTCCCATGACTTCTGCTTTAGTTCGTGGTCAAGCAGCTCAATCAAGACAGACATCTTCCTCTGGTGGAGAAAATCTCCCTGTGGATGAGTTGCCATCGGTTCTCAAAGAAACCGATCTGCAATCCATTAGTCAAGAACACAACCTTTGAACCGATTCCTTTGAGCTTATCAGATGCCATGGCGATCTCAGAGCCGATCACTCTTTCGAGGAAAATGACGTGATCATGGTGTACGAAGAGCAATTAAAAGCCGGGCTTCGGTTTCCCCTTGACGACTTCTTCAGAGACGTCCTGAAATTTCACCATGTTTCGATCGCCCAAGTACATCCAAACTCATGGCGGATCCTGGTAGCCTTCAGAGACCTCTGCCGAGCTAAGGGACTCGATCCTACAGCGAAGGTGTTCGCTGAGCTGCATAGACTCACTCGTCGAAAGGACGATGAGTACTGGTTCTTTCAGGCGAACGCATCAGTGGGCTCTTTATCGTCCGCCTCCTCATCAAGAACCGGAAAATTACTTCTTCATGTTGAGGAGCAAGATTCTGAACGGTTTCTAAGGTTTCCCCTGAAGCTGGCAATATCTGGTCCCGCCACTTCCGAAGCATATTGCCCTGAGCAGGGATGAGGGCGCCGTGGTAATGGAATTAAAGGATCAGGTGGCTACTCAGAAGTTCTCCTGCTTAGATGCGGTGATGGCCGAACTGTATCATTGGATGATGCGGCTGGTTACCGGCGAAGAGCGCAGGCTGTAGCTCTCTGACCTCGGCCCCTGTATTTTCTACATCTCTGATCTCTAAGCCTTAGCGAACTCACTGACTTTTTCTTTATGCAGGTATGGCAGGCAGCGAGGCTTCCAAAGAGAGTCGAAAGCATAAGAGGGAGGTCTCCAAGAAAGTGCGGGAGATGAAGCGCGCCGAGGCATCACAAACGCCAAGGCATGATTCAGGAGAGGTGCCGAGAAGCTCGTCCCGACCCTCGGGACAGCCGGTCCCTGAGATAGAAGTAGTCCGATCTCCTCTTCGATAAGAAGAACCGCCACCTCCACCGGTTGCTTCAAGTGCGGAAGGGGGTCCTTCCCAACCTCCTACGAGGACCCTTTCCCGTGGCGCCCAGGTCCTCATTCATTTCTTGGAGAAGAACCGATCTGTTCAGGAGAATCCAGGCTTGGCAAAGGTTCTGGGAGCTTCCATATGCCTCCAGGAGGATCGGCACAGGCTGACCCAGGGCAACCTCGATGATCTCCTGGCCCAGACTATGAGCTTGAGTGTGGAGAGCTTGGTGAACCAGCATATCATCAGGGAAAAGGCTCATCATTTGAGGCAGGAGATCCAGAAGGCGGGCTAGGAGGCAGCTTCCGCCCGAGCCCAACTTTCATCCGCTCGGGACTATATAGCTAAAATTGAGGGGCGGATGAAATTTTATAAGGATAAACTGGCCGAGCAGGCTCATGCTCTTGAAGAAGCTCAGCGCCCAGCCGCTGACGCCGCCGCCATCAAGAACTCAGAGCGAAAGAAGAAGAGGCGGTGCTTACGTGAACGCCCACGGGGACCTTTTGGCCGAACTCAGGAGGAGTTATCCAGAGGAGGACTTCTCCTGGATGGTGGACCTGGCTCCTCAAGACGAAGAAGAGAGTGAAGAGGAAGCTGAGGGAGATAGAGAGGGTGAGCGAAATGTAGAACAGGCTAGGGGTGATCCTCCAGCCGAATGACGTGTAACTTTTATTTTAAGATGAAATGAAATCCCTTTTGTTCAATTTCTTGATGAGATCGGAAAGTGTCCAAATTGTATGAGTGCTTGATTGTTTGAACAAATTAGAACATCAAACTTAAAAGTGACTATTAATCTAAGTATAAGAGGTCGGAAAAACATTATAAGCATAAGATCGGCCTAAGCCGAGAACGAACACCGAACGAAACTTTTAAGTCATTAAAATTGAAAACTTAACTTGAACACTTAAGTTCGAAAAGACCATTGAGTCGAACTGCAACCTTAACTTTATTAAACGATTTTCCACAATGTTTACAAAGGGAGATCGGAAATATGATTGACTGGCAAGGAGACTTGATAATTGGCTTGAGAGATCGGTACTGAGGTTGAACGACCTGGAGACTTGACATTGATTCGATTCCTCCGGTGAGAGATCAAAAATGAGATTGGATGGTGTGGAGACTTGATATTAATGTGATCTCCTTTGTTGGGAGATCGAAAATGTGATTGAATGGCGTGGGGGCCTGATATTGGTGTGACCTTCTTTGTTGAGAGATAGGAAAACATCTGACCAGATGCGGGATCGGTTTATTCCCTAATCAGGTTACTTGTAACCGAGGAATGTCAGTTGAGGGTCGATTTTCAAAGTTCATTGACTTCAGTGATCGGCCAAAATATGGTGTCGACAAAAATGACAATCAATTTCGATGTGTTTGGTACGCTCATGAAATATATCATTATGAGAAATCTGTATGGCACTTATATTATCGCAATGAAGTATTGTGGCAGAAGAATGAGTGATACCCAAATCAGTTAATAACCACCGTAACCAAAGTAATTCAGATGTAGCATCAGCAAGAGCACGATATTCAGATTCTGTGCTAGAACGTGCAACAACAGTTTGCTTTTTGCTATGCCAGGAGATAAGAGAATTACCCAAGAAGAAACAATAACGATTGTAGAGCGGCGATGCGCCGATCACCAAATTAATCAAGATCGAGTCGCGGATAATACTAGGGAGGAGGTAGCGGAAAAGTGCAAACCATGAAAAAGAGTGCCTTTGATATAACGAAGGATTCGAAGTACTGCAAAGAAATGAGTTGAGCGAGGAGCAGACATAAACCGGTGACGGATGAACAAAGATATGAAATATCAGTCGAGTAATCGTGAGATAAACAAGACTCCGACAAGTCACGATATAAAGTAGGATCATCAAGAGGAGTGCCATCAAGAGGTATAAGTTTGCAATTGAGCTCCAATGGGGTTGATATTGTTTTGCTATCAGTGATGCCTACTCGAGAAAGCAAGTCGGATGCATACTTGGCTTGAGATAGATAATAGCCATCAGAATTTTGAGAAACTTCAAGACCCAAAAAATAGCTGAGAGAACCCAAGTCTTTCGTTTCAAAATGTTGATTGAGATAATGTTGTAACTCTGAAATACCAGATGAATCATCTCCTGTTATTATCATATCATCAACATAAAGCAACAGAAGAACAATACCACTGTCAGTTCGGCGAGTGAATAATGTAAAATCATGTGGACTAGAGAGAAAACTAAGTTGACTAAGAGTGGAACTGAATTTGGCAAACCAGGCCTTGGGAGCTTGTTTTAATCCATATAAGGCTCGCCGAAGTTTGCAAACCTTATGAGGAGAATGATAAACAGGAGGAGGATTGTTGACACCATATTTTGGCCAATCCCCAGAATCAATAAACTTTGAAACCGATCCCCAGCACTAAGTCTCCCTTTGCTAGCCAACCACATTTCCGATCTCTTTTTGCCAGATAACCACATTTCCGATCTCTCCTCACTAGAAATTGAATTAATGCTAAGTCCTCATATCAGTTAAAGCCTTACTGGTCTCTCAAATCACTCACCGACCTCTCAAACCAATTGGTAAATCTCCTGACCAGTCAATTCAATTCCCGACCTCTCTTGTCAAACGAAATTGAACCAACACCAGATCTTTTTTGTCACCAGTTTTATTCGTCGATCTCCCTTTTAAGAAGTTTAGTAATAATCAAGTTAAGGTTCCAATCCGGTTTAATGATGATCTCGATCTTAAGTGTTTAAGCCGAATTTCCAATTTTAATCAGGTCCCGTTTGGCGTTGGTTCCCTACCGATCTCATGCTTATTGTGTTTTCCGATCTCTCACACTTAGGTTAATAATCACTTTTGGTTGTTTCAATATACTCAGACAATCAAGTGCTTAAGTAATTTAGAGATTTTCCGATCATATCTATTCACTGAACAAAAGGGAATTTCATTTCACATTAAATTTGTACAAGTCATTCGGCTGGAGGTTCACCCCCAGCCTGATCTACATTTTGCTCACTTCCTCTCTCGCCCTCAGCCTCTTGCTCGCTTTCCTCTTCATCTTGGGGAGCCAGGTCGACCATCCAGGAGAAGTCCTCCTCGGGATAACGCTTCTTGAGCTCGGCCAAGAGATCCCTGTGAGCACTCACATAAGCACCGGCCTCCCGTGTCATCGCCTCTTCTTCTTTTGCTCTGAGCTCCTCAGTAAGGCGAGCAACTTCATCGGCTCGGAGCGCCTGAACTTCTTCAAGAGCATGATCTCGCTCGGCCAGAACTTGAGCCTGTTCGGCCAGCTTATCCTCATAAAACTTCATTCGCCCCTCAATCTGAGATATGTAGTTCTGAGCGGATGACAATTGGGATCGGAGGGAAGCCGCTTCATGACCCATCCTCTCAACCTCTTTACCCAGGCGATGAGCCTTCTCCCGGACGATGTGCTGGTTCACCAAACACTCCACATTCAGGCTCATAGATCGGGTCAGGATGTCGTCAAGGTTGTCCGGGGACAGCCTGTCCCGATCCTCCCGAAGGCAGATGGTGGACCCCAATACTTTAGCAAAACCTGGGTTCTCCCGAACAGTTCGGTTCTTCTCCAACGAGTGGATCAAAACTTGAGCGCCTTGAGAAAGGGGCCTTACAGGAGGTTGGGAAGGACCCCCTTTCGCACTCGAAACAACTGGAGGAGGTGGAGGCGGCTTCTCCTGGTGAGGGGGAGATCGGACCACTTCTACGACCGGCGGTTCCGAAGGTTGAGACGAGCCCCCTTGGATTTCCCCGGGCTCGTGCCTGGGTGTCTGCATTTCCTTAGCTCGCTTCATCTCCTGTACTTTCCGGGAGATCTCTCTCTTCCGCTTTCGGCTCTCCTTGGAGGCTTCACCGCTTGCCATACCTGCACAAAGAAGAGGTCAGTGAGATCGCATAGGTCCAAAGATCTGAGATATAGAAAATACCGATGCCGAGGTCAGAGAGCTGAAGCCCGTGATCTTGGCCAGTGACCAGCTGCATAGTCCAATGGTGCAGCTCGGCCGTCACTGCATCCAAACAAGAGAACTTCTCTCTGGACGCCTGTTCCTTCAACTCCATCACCATTGCACCCTCTTCCCTATTTAAGGTGATATGCTTCGTAAGCAACGGACCCTGATGCAGCTAGCTCCGAGGGAAGCCCTCAAAACCATTCGAAACTTTGCTCCTCATAATGAAGAAGCGGTTCTTCCAATTCTTCAGGGAGGAAGGTAGGTCGGTAAAAAGCCCACAATGGGGTTTTCGCCTGGAAGAACCAATACTCATCGTCCTTTCGACGAGTTAGCCTGCAGATTCAAATAACACCTTAGCCGTAGGTCTGAGTTCTTAGCTCGGCATAGGCCTCGGAATGCTACTAAGATCCGCCACGAGTTCGGGTGAACTTGGGCGATGCACACTTGGTGATATTTTAAAACTTCCTTGAAGAAGTCGTCTAAAGGGAACCGTAGACCAGCTTTTAATTGTTCTTCGTAGACCATGATCATATCGTCCCCCTCAAAGAAGTGATCGGCACGAAGATCACCGTGACACCTAATCAACTCGTAGGAATCAGGCCGAATGTTATACTCCTGGCTGAACGACTGCAGATCGATTTCTTGAAGGACCGATGGCAACTCGTCCATGGGAAGATTTTCCCTCCCTGAAGAAGGTACATGCCTTGATGATGCTGCTTGCCCCCGAGCTAGAACGGAGACCCTAGGAGGTTCAGGTCGCGCGCTTGGCCCAACCACCTCTACTTCATCAGACGACCACGAGAACTGAATGGAAGGAGGGCTCGTCGCTCTCTGACCCTCGGCACTGCTCATTTTCAAAGGAAATAAAGAATTTAAACTAAAGGAAGGATCAAAACCCTTACCGGAGCTTGATCGGTGTCGAAAGAACTTGAGAAAACGAGAGAATTTTGAAGTTGTTCGCGAGAGACTGAAAATGACATAAGGGAGCAACTGGCTAACCCCACCCCTATTTATACTCGTCCGAGCATTTAATGCTCACGATGTTCCAGGCAACGCATTGGTTAGCGAGACTCGCCAGCTGTTCTGACACGTCTCACGAATATTCCAAAAAATTCCATAAGGAGAGACCGGCTAGTTAGGGATCGGCTAATTAAGGCAAATGTTTGGAAGTACGGATCAGTTAAGGGTTGTTCAGTTAGGAACCAGATCAGATAAACACATCAGAGATCGGAAAATAATCAATGCAATAATAATAAAATGACAGTTGTCAAAATAAATTTTATTTCCGAAAAGATCTGATTACATCATTTGGGCGATCTCTAGAGATCGGATTACATTAAAGGTCTAACTACATCATTTGGGCGATCTCTAGAGATCGGATTACATTAAAGGTCTAACTACATCATTTGGGCGATCTCTAGAGATCGGATTACATTGACAATCTGATTACATCATAAGAGCGATCTTTGGAGATCGGTGGAACATCCCACCTAAAAGGCCTATGTCAAAGCCTAGTCTCGTGGCTGAGTCAAAAGATGTGTTTGACCAGGAGACCGGCTGTTGACATCTGATAGATGTACAGCTTAGATAGGGGGACTATGACTCTCGTGAGAATGAGAGAGGTCGTCATCAAAGTTACCGCTCGAAACCGAGCCGCTGTCGAAACACCCAGTGTGGTGAGGAGCCAGATGAACGCCAAGGAGCAGTCACCGGTGTTAAGGGGAATATTAGCAGTCTTCTCTCCCGAAATCAGTTCGCCATTTGTATCAGTCGAATGATTCGAGATCAATGAGATCGAGGTCCTCGATCCAGGTTGGTAAGTTAGTCCGGTTCTCCCACTGTCATCGAATGAGGTTATCATAATTCTCCGATCACTGGGATCGTAAATTTTCAGTCGGAGAATAAAGAGGTCCATCGAAAAAGGATCAAAAGCCACAATCATGGCCGGAACTACTACCGGAATAGCTAGAACAGGAAAGTAAGAAAAAAAGAGGAAAATCAAATGAGGAAGGTTTTTCCTGTCAGGGGTATATATAGAGAAAAATCCGAGCATTTATTGCTAAGCAGAAAACGAAGCGGTCGCTTCGGGAATTGGGGGGAATTAATGCTTTGACTCAACTGAATTGGATGAAAGGACTGGAGTAGGAGAGATCGGAAAAGAAGAGTCCGGTATGAGAGATCGGAAAAGCAACATGTTGAAAAGACCAAAAAGGAGGAGAGAGCGGAAAACAAAGAGAATAAGACGCCTACCACGATCGTCATGATCAAAGCCGAGGTAGTTAAAGCGTTGCAGATGAAATCTCAATCGCACGCCCCAGAATCGCCCGCATTACTGACATATGCCAGGACATGTCATGACAGTGCTGTACATCCTAATCCCCACCATTGATTTGACTTGTAAGGACGAGCCCGGAACCCTTGGATTAAAGAAGAAGACGACAAGACCAGCGCCTTTCACTCCTAGCCATTGGATCGCCCCGGACAAGAGAATTTGTGACCGTTAGATTAGAAGAGGAAAAGTACAAATATTCTGAAAGAGATCTCGGCCGTCCATTCTGATTCTCTTTAATTCATGAGCCTCAGATCATGTTCTTTGAAATCCTGACCCTCCATCTCCCTCAAAATAGATCTTGACCCTTCAGGGGAAGCACCTGGTTCCTATAAATACCTGCATGAAAAACTGTTCAAGGGACGGGAAAAAAGGCAGTGACTATAGTGGAAGAACTCTGAAACTTAATTCAGTTCGTTACTCTGCTATTTTTTTTTTTTAAGCTTTCATAAGAAAAACTTTTGAAACCAGTTTTCTAGAGTGTTTTCTTGCAAAGGGATTCTTGGATACTGAAACTCTCTATTTTCAGTTCGTTCATTATCCTGTGGTGCTCTCATTTTCAGCTCTTTGTTTTCTTTATTTCCACTCCCATTGTTCAGGCTCAACCTCATTTAAACTCGGTTATCATTTCGACCCGATGGCATTTTAGCAAAGCATCTTTCGTTTCAAGGCGAACCTTAACCTTCCGGTTATCAATCTGCAGTCCTATTACGTTTTGGTCATTCCATACTTAGTTTAGTAGATTCGGCTCCCTACAGGTGAGTGCTCATATTGCCATTTCATTAATTGCTCGTTCTTATTTTACGTATTTCCTTTGTTCTTTTATGTACGTAGCTTTCTCTAAGTTTATATTGCGCTAAAGAATACGAAGAAGGTTACTCTCGGGTTTACTTCTTTGTTGATCAGTCCATCCTTTTTGTTAATCTTCGTTATTTTTGAATATAAGTCTTCTAGTCTCGAGTAGCGTATAAAAGGTCGGATAAAATGTAGGTAATCGTATCTTAAGGGTCTCTTTAAAAGTAGTGAAAGGTCTGAGTAATAAGTCAGGAAAATAGTTAGGCCGAATCACTGTAATAACACAAAAGACAATCGGGTAAGACGTCACAAGGCAGGACAAAACCGAACCTTAGATAAATAGATGGGATAAACCGGGTATCAGAGGGTACTGGTAAGGCGACCACGTAAGAAGGTCGGGAAACCCAGTTTAGTTTCCCGGTCTAGTCACAAGGTGCCAATGAGTCAAAAGAAGCCTTATTCCGATCCCCGTCATCTTCGAATGCCAAAACCCTTAGTCTTAGGTTCTTACGAGGTATAATTGAAACTAAACTTCGTAAGGTCGTAAAAATCCTTATCCGACTCCCATTAAAGCAAAAAGAGATCGGAGGAGAGTTCTTATCCGGTTCTCACCCAAAAACTTTAACAAACATTAAAAGAGATCGGAGGAGAGTTCTTATCCGGTTCTCAACCAAAATTTTAATAAATACTCAAAAAAGATTGGAGGAGAATTCTTATCCGGTTCTCAACCAAAATTTTAACAAATATTCAAAAGAGATCGGAGGAGAGTTCTTATCCGGTTCTCAATCTAAAACTTTAATAAATATTCAAAAGAGATCGGAGAAGAGTTCTTATCCAATCCCCAAAATTGAATTCTAATAAAATAGCCCTTCAAACAAAACTAACATACAACCGTAACTCACCAAGGTTGTCTCATTTACTTATGTATCTGGGTAATCCGAATTAGTGAAAAATCAAATATTCCTTTTGTCAAAAGGATTAACATTTCCATTCAAGCCCTCCTAACTACCAATTCTAATTTATAAAGAACGTGAAGTTAAATCTGCTTGCCCTTATTGAGGGACGAGGTGGGGTGCCTAACACCTTCCCCACCCGTTTACGGACCCCGAACCTAGAATCTCTGTTTTGAAGTGGTTTCATTTTAATTTATTTTCACAAGTGGTTTTCTTTAATTTCCCTCAAAATTAAAGTGGCGACTCCTCGCTCTTTCCCACTTCGGTGAGGGTTCGTTCAGGCGACCGCAAAATACATTGCGACAAGGATGCATATAAACCTCTTCTATTAAATCACCATGAAGAAAAGCATTTTTGACATCTATCTAGAAAAGTTTCCATTTACTGTCACGACCCAACTCTAAGGCCCATTTGGGTCCAATTTCAAGAATTCAACCGGACAGAGTCCGGCCATAAAATGGACCTTTTAACTGGGAGTTTTTGATTCACCCGACCTGTAAATACAATATATAATCAATTGGGGAGCTCAGCTCACCCTCCACATACTCATAATAACATAAAGTCAAATGGGAGCTCAGCTCCCTCATCCAGTCCAACATACATGCATATAATAAGTTTACAGGTCCAACATAGCAAATTATATTACAGACCTAAATCAAATAAATATTTCTAACACATGCGGAAATTCTAGGAGTTAATAGAATTATACAAATATTAATAAACGACCTGCGAAGAAGAAAAGCAGGTTAACCACAACAAATATCCTCCTGTAGCCTGGAAAAATAATGAACAGGAGTAAGCGTTCAACTTAGAGAGTAAAATATTAATTTTAACAAATATCAATTTTAACCATAATCTCTATAGCTATCTAAAGCCAATGCACCCTGTGAAGTGAAATCCAACATCGTCAATATTTTCACATCATAACATCAAAAAGGCAATTTGGAGCACTCACACACCCGATAATGTCAAACAATACATATATGGGAGCTGATCCCCTATACAACCCTCTTAATCCAACCTGTGCCAGCGAAGAACTCAAGTCGGACTTTCGCTTAATAAACCAAATCGGGGTCCCAGCGAAGAACTCAAGCCGTGTCTACCTCGAAGGACTGAGTCCCAGCAAAGATCTCAAGCCGTGTCTACCCGTTCTGTCCATAGCCAACACCATACCACACGCACGCCAACTCACGCACACTGCTCCAAATTACCATAATAACATCCATGGCAGTTTAACAATTATGAATGCAACATAAAATGTGCCTAGAGTTTAACTACATAGATACATATTTATAAGTGATGCATGGGCATGTTTGAATATATAATAATATCGAAATTATAATTAAAATTAATATTTTACTCACAGACTCAACCGAAGTCACTGTGGCGGTTGGGCGGAGGAGGAAGGCTGTCCCGGCTCACCTGACAATTTTATTACAATCATTTAATACAATTGACTCAATACAAACCAAGAAAAGACCAAATACATCCTAAGTCGTGCCGAAAATCCCGCAGAGTCTCCCCTATTCCTAGGACCTACCCAACCTGCAAAAAGGCTTAAAACACACTTCTATATCCACAAACCATATATCCACAAGTCAATCACATCACACAGCCCCTCCTGGGTCCATCCAAACAGTCATCAATCACAATATGTAAAATTATAGTTTAGTCCTTATAATTGACCCTTTTTGCAAAAACTACCCAAATAAGCTCTAAAAATTCTAAAACTTTTTCCCGCGGTCCTTAGCATTATTACTAAGCTAGTACAAAAGGAATCATAATTTTCTGAGCTACCACGAATATTTTATGGATTTTTAATCCTATTCAAGCACTAAAAAATTAAGAAAAGTGAGGTTCGGGTTTACCTATGCCAATTCTGATCTCGGAAATGCGCTCGGGACGTCTGACAATGGTGGGGTAGCCAAAATCTAGATCTAATTCCAAGACCTTTTCGGTAGTTGGTCTGTCTGGCCAGAAATTCACAGACCCAGGTAACCGTTGAATTTCCATGAATTGAAGGTACCTACACGAAGCCCATAACACGGGGGTTAGTATATAATTTTTACGAAATTTTCTAAGCTCATTTAATGTTCGGAAAAACACTATGAAGTTTCTTGGGACCCATCGAAAAACGATGTCAAAAAATTTTAAAATTTATATTGCCGCGAAGCTCTCTACGAGTGGAGCGCTCTGGTACTCTCGGTTTTCTCGTGGGGTTCACGGTTTGCGAGAAATCTAGCCCAAAAATTGAAATGGGCTAAAACTTCCCGGACAAAAATTAGACAAATCGCTCGATGAATTTTGGTGTTGGTGTCTATGGAAAGTTCTCGAGGTGTAGATGGTGTTTGACACAAGACCCGGCTCAATCGGTACGATCGGCCGATTTCGCCGTAAAGTCAAAACGGCGCAGACCGCGGCCGCACCTCTTTGTGCGCTGCTGCCCCCGAAGGCCGGCCGACGGTGGGGGGAGGCTGGGCGGCGAGCCGTCGAGGTGGGGAGGCTGGGGAGGCGGCGGCGCGGCCTGGGGAGGAGGGAGGAGAGAGAAAACAAGAGAGAGAGGAAGAGAGGTCGGGACGCGCGGGGAAGGGAAGAAGAAGAAAAGAAAAAGCTGGTCCGATTCGACTGGTCCGATCTGGTCTGGTTCAATTAGGTCGGTTCGATTCAGGATACAAAATTTTGAATTTTTACACTGCCTTGAGATAGAAAATGAGGCCCAAAAATTCCAAAAAAATTCTAGAAAACTTAGAAAAATTCGTAGGGTCCAAATATATTTTTAGTTTTACCACGTGGTCTTTAAATTAAATTTTAAAAATCATCAAAGTTTTATATTTTTGGAAAATCGAACCCGATTTCTAAAACCCAAAAAATCTCAAATAATTTTCCAAAATTTAATTAAAATAAAATATCAATATTACTCATAAAATAATAAATTTAAAAATTTGGGGTGTTACATTCTTCCCCCCTTACAGAAAATTCGTCCTCGAATTTTATACAAGGCAGAATAAAGTACAGAATTACACATTGAATAGATAAGGGTACTTGCTACGCATGTCCCTCTCTGACTCCCAGGTGCACTCTTCCACTGACTGACTCCTCCACAAAACCTTAACCATAAGGATTTGTTTTGATCTTAGCTGCCTCACTTAGTAGTTCACTATGGCTACAGGTTGCTCCTCAAACGTAAAGTTTTCTTTCAGCTCTACTACATCCAGCTGTAGCACATGAGAAGGATCAGGTATGTATTTCCTGAGCATGGAGATGTGGAATACAGGATGAACGTGGGAAAGGTTGGGTGATAGCTCCAACCGGTAGGCAACTGCTCCAACTCTATCAGTAATCTCAAAAGGTCCAATATACCGAGTTGCCAACTTGCCCTTCTTTCTAAATCTCATGACTCCCTTCATCGGAGAAACCTTCAGGAATACGTAGTCGCCTACTGCAAACTCTACATCCCTCCATCTAGGATCTGCATAACTCTTCTGCCTGCTGAAAGCTGTTTTCAATCGTTCCTTAATTAAAGGAACTATCTCTGAAGTGTACTGCACTAGGTCTACATCATGTACCTTTGTTTCTCCCATTTCCGTCTAACATAGAGGAGACCTACACTTTCTTCCATATAGTGCCTTATAGGGTGCCATCCCTATGCTGGAATGATAACTGTTGTTGTAGGCAAACTCCACCAAAGGTAGCTGATCATCCCATTGACCTCCAAAATCCAAAACATGCGGAGCATGTCTTCCAGTGTTTGGATTGTCCTTTCGGATTGTCCGTCTGTCTGAGGGTGGAAAGTGGTACTAAAGTTCAACTGCGTGCCAAGTGCCTCCTGCAACTTTCTCCAAAATTGAGAAGTGAACTGGGGCCCTCTGTCAGATATTATGGAAGTAGGAACTCCATGCAATCTGACGATTTCTCGAATATAGAGTCGGGCGTACTGTGCAACAGAATATGTGATCTTCACAAGCAAGAAATGAGCTGATTTAGTCAGACGGTCTACAATCACCCATATCGAATCATATCCCCGCGTAATACAAGGCAACTCAGTCACAAAATCCATAGTAATCATTTCCCACTTCCATTCTGGGATAGGGAGCTCTTGCAACTTCCCTGACAGCCTCTGGTGTTCAAACTTCACCTTATGACAGGTCAAGCACTTGGACACGAAGTCTGCTATGTCTCTCTTCATGCCATTCCACCAATAGCTATCTTTCACATCATGGTACATCTTGGTGGAGCCTGGGTGGATATTGTACAGTGTATAGTGTGCCTCTCGCATGATTTCATTTCTGAGATTGTCCATGTCGGGCACACATATCCTGGAACCTTGCATAAGGGCGCCATCATTGGCAAATCCAAACTCACCACCTTCACCCTGCTGTACTCTTTCTATGATCTTCATTAGTTGTTGGTCTCTGTACTGGGAAACTCTGACTCTGTCTTTCAAGTCTGGCCTCACTGAAAAATGAGCCAGCAATACCCCTTCATCTGAAAGATATAAGATTAGACCTTGATCCATCAACTCATGTACTTTTTGAATCAACGGTCTCTTCTCTGCTGATATGTGCGACAAGCTGCCAGAAAATTTTCTGCTCAAAGCATCTGCCATTACGTTGGCCTTCCCAGGGTGGTACTGGATGGTATAATCATAGTCCTTCAGAAGCTCCATCCATCTCCTTTGTCTCAAGTTTAGATCCCTCTGTTGGAAGATGTACTTTAAACTCTTGTGGTCGGTGTATATCTCGCACACTTCACCATACAGGTAGTGTCTCCAGATCTTTAGTGCAAAGACTACAGCTGCCATTTCCAAATCATGGGTGAGGTAGTTCTGCTCATGCCTCTTCAGCTACCTTGAAACATAAGCCACTACTTTTCCATTCTGCATCAAAACACACCCTAAGCCAACTCTGGAGGCGTTACAGTACACGGTATATCCTTCACCGCTCATCAATAGTGTCAACACAGGGGCGGTGGTTAGACACTCCTTAAGCTTCTGGAAACTCTCCTCACAATCATCTGTCCAAATGAATAGAACATTCTTTCGAGTTAACTTAGTTAGGGGAGCTGCTATCCTGGAAAAATCCTGCACAAAACGCCTATAGTAGCCATCTAGGCCCAGAAAACTCCGCACCTCAGTGACTATTATAGGCCTAAGCCAATCAGTTACAGCCTCAATTTTCTTGGGATCCACTTGAATGCCCTCATTAGAAACCACGTGTCCCAAGAATGAGATGCTTCCTAGCTAAAATTCACATTTTGAAAATTTGGCATATAGTTGGTGCTCCCTCAAAGTCTGCAACACCATCCTCAAGTGCCACACGTGTTCTTCCTCGGTCCGAGAGTATACCAAAATGTCATCTATGAATACGATGACAAAACGGTCCAGGAATGGCCTGAACACCCTGTTCATCAGTCCATGAAGGTCTTTGGTGCATTAGTGAGTCCAAAAGACATCACCAAGAACTCATAATGACCATATCTTGTCCTGAATGCTGTTTTGGACACATCCTCATTCCTGATTCTCAACTGATGGTAGCCTGCTCGCAGGTTTATCTTGGAAAAGAATCTAGCTCCTTGGAGCTGATCAAACAGATCATTGATCCGAGGAAGTGGATACTTGTTCTTCAGAGTCACCCTGTTTAGCTGTCTATAGTCAATGCACAACCTCAATGACCCATCTTTCTTCCTCACAAATAGAACAGGAGTGCCCCAAGGTGAAGTGCTCGGACGTATGAAACCCTTATCCAAAAGCTCCAGTAGTTGCTCCTTTAACTCTTTCAATTCTGCTAGTGCCATCCTGTAAGGCAGCATTGATATGGGGTTTGTACCCGGCACAACATCAATGCAAAACTCTATTTCCCTTCCTGGTGGCAACCCTGGAACCTCCTCAGGGAAGACATCCATGAATTCTCTGACAACAGAAACATTTTTCATGTTGACACCTTCTATAGATGTATCTCTCACCAATGCCAAATACCCTTGACATCCACGCCTCAACATTTTTCTAGCACTAATTGCTGACACCAAATTATATGGAGCCACGCTCCTGTCACCATCAAAGCTAAACTCTTCCACACTAGGTATGTGGAAATACACCTTTTTGTTCCTGCAGTCTAAAGTGGCATAATGAGTTGCCAATCAATCCATTCCCAAAATTACATCAAAATCCATTACTGGTAGAGGAACCAAGTGTGCTGGGAGGATTCTTCCATCCATTACTACTGGGCTGCCCGGAAAAACCATATCTACATCTATGTTGTCACTAAGCGGGTTAGCTATAGACAAAGGGCATTCTAAAGTTGTAGGGTTCCTATCCAATCTCATGGCAAACACTGGGGAGACAAATGAGTGTGTAGCACCCGGATCTATTAAAACACGAGCCTCATAGGAACAGACTAGAAGAATACTGGCCACAACTGCATTGGAAGCCTGAGCATCCTGGTGGATCAGGGTGAAAACTCGAGCTTGACACCTACCCTGGGTGGCAGAACCCTGATACTGACTTTTACCTCCTGATCTGCCTTCAAATCCACGTCCTCCTTGTCCTCGGCATTGGCCATCGAATCGATCGCCGCCATGCCGAAGCACCGTGATACAAATCGACGAGGAACATTTACAACAGAACCCTGTGATCCCATCTGTGGCTCGCTGAACACGGGGCATTCCCTAGCAAAGTGACCTGGTTGGCCACGCCTGAAGCATACTCCTGAACCCATCAGACAAGGTCCTGGATGTCCTCTTCCACACTGTGCGCAAGGTGCCAAGGAGGATCCTGAACCAGACCCAGAACTGCTGTATCCCGAATTGTGACCACTACTGGATCCGTACCCTGGTCTAAATCCTCGAGATTTGTGTCTAAAGCCACTCCTCTTATTCCTGCTTCTTCCTCTATAATTACTCTGGCCTCCACTATCCGGAGCACCCATGTGAGGAACACCTGAAGAACCCTCTGCTCTATTTTTCTTTGCTTTTTCGCTGTCATCTCTGGTGTAGCCAATCTCAATCTGTCAGGCTTGATCAACTACCACATCAAAAGACTGATCAGATATCATGGCCAGATTTGCATACCTCCTGTCAAGCCCCTTCAGGAACCTCTTCACCTTCATAGTTTCTGTAGCTACTGCTACAGGGGCATATCTGCTCAATTCTAGAAATTCTGTAGCATATTCATCTACAGACCTGCCATTCTGCCTTAAGGCCTCAAAGGCCCACTGCTTTTGATCTCTGAAACTTTTTGGTACAAACCGGTTGATAAACAGTTCCACAAACTGGGTCCATGACAAACCCTCCATCCGAGGTAATATGTAGTCATTCATCCATTGTCTAGGCATAGACCCCATGACATGCTGCACACATTCTATAAGTCTCCTATCAGTCAACTGCAACTCTGTTCCTGCCTGTCTGCAGGAATTCAAAAATCGATAGGCATCATCTGACACATCATAAGTAACAGGCACCAACTTCTTGAAATTGATTATCTATTTGTAAGGTTCCCCTCTTAGTGCAGTGGACGGCTGCTGCTGTGGGGGGTGAATCATATACTGTGCCATCATATCAATGGTTCTCTGCAAACCGGCTAGAGTAGCTGCCATTGGGTCCATGGGACCCTGTGCCATAAAAGACTGATCCTGAACTGGTGGTGGCTACTCCTTTACTTGAGCAGTTCTGGGCCTCCTACCCCGCCTCCTCGGGGCAAGCGCCTCATCCTGTTTCGACACCTCGTCAGGCACATCTGGTTCTAGTGCAGTAGCAGCTCTCTTGCTTCTACGCATTTTCCTGAAATTCAGTAGCATTAGCCCACAAAATTTTAAAACTGCATATTACACAGCTCTATAGACTCATATTTACACACAATTATATGAAGCAGAAACTAGAAGTAAAGATGACAATGCAAGATAAATGTGGACCCTATATTCTGCATGTGACTCCTATTAGACTCTTCCCAACACTTTAGACAAATATTCCCTATGAATTTGGAGCCTAAGCTCTGATACCATATTTGTCACGACCCAACTCTAAGGCCCATTTGGGCCCAATTTCAAGAATTCAACCGGACAGAGTCCAGCCATAAAATGGACCTTTTAACGGGGAGTTTTTGACTCACTCGACTTGTAAACACAATATATAATCAATTGGGGAGCTCAGCTCACCCTCCACATACTCATAATAACATAAAGTCAAATGGGAGCTCAGCTCCCTCATCCAGTCCAACATACATACATATAATAAGTTTACAGGTCCAACATGGCAAATTATATTACAGACCCAAATCAAATAAATATTTCTAACACATGCGAAAATTCTAGGAGTTAATAGAATTATACAAATATTAATAAACGACCTGCGAAGAAGAAAACCAGGTTAACCACAACAAATATCCTCCTGTAGCCTGGAAAAATAATGAACAGGAGTGAGCGTTCAACTTAGAGAGTAAAATATCAATTTTAACCATAATCTCTATAGCTATCTAAAGCTAATGCACCCTCTGAAGTGAAATGCAACATCGTCAATATTTTCACATCATAACATCAAAAAGGCAATTTAGAGCACTTACACACCCGATAATGTCAAACAATACATATATGGGAGCTGATCCCCTATACAGCCCTCTTAATCCAACCTGTGCCAGCGAAGAACTCAAGCCAGATTTTCGCTTAATAAATCAAATCGGGGTCCCAGCGAAGAACTCAAGCCGTGTCTACCCCGAAAAACTGAGTCCCAGCGAAGATCTCAAGCTGTGTCTACCCGTCCTGTCCATAGCCAACACCATACCACACGCACGCCAACTCACGCACACTGCTCCAAATTACCACAACAACATCCATGGCAGTTTAACAATTATGAATGCAACATAAAATGTGCCTAGAGTTTAACTACATAGATACATATTTATAAGTGGTGCATGGGCATGCTTGAACATATAATAATATCGAAATTACAATTAAAATTAATATTTTACTCACAGACTCAACTAAAGTCACTGTGACGGCTGGGCGGAGGAGGAAGGCTGTCTTGGCTCACCTGACAATTTTATTACAATCATTTAATACAATTGACTCAATACAAACCAAGAAAAGACCAAATACGTCCTAAGTCGTGCCAAAAATCCAGCAGAGTCTCCCCTATACCTAGGACCTACCCAACCTGCAAAAAGGCTTAAAACACACTTCTATATCCACAAACCATATATCCACAACTCAATCACATCACACAGCCCCTCCTGGGCCCATCCAAACAGTCATCAATCACAATATATAAAATTACAGTTTAGTCCTTATAATTGACTCTTTTTGCAAAAACTACCCAAATAAGCTCTAAAAATTCTAAAACTTTGCCCCGTGGTCCTTAGCATCATTACTAAGCTAGTGCAAAAGGAATCATAATTTTCTGAGCTATCACGAATATTTTATGGATTTTTAATCCCATTCAAGCACTAGAAAATTAAGAAAAAGTGAGGTTCGGGTTTACCTATGCAGATTCCGATCTCGGAAATGCGCTCGGGACGTCTGACAATGGTGAGGTAGCCAAAATCTTGATCCAATTCTAAGACCTTTTCGGTAGCCAGTCTGTCTGGCTAAAAATTCATAAACCGTCGAATTTTCGCTAATTGAAGGTGCCTACACGAAGCCCACAACACGGGGGTTAGTATATAATTTTTACAGAATTTTCTAAGCTCATTTAATGCTCAAAAAAATACTACGAAGTTTCGTGGGACCCACCGAAAAACAATGTCAGAAAATTTTGAAATTTATATTGCCGCGAAGCTCTCGACGAGTGGAGTGCTTTGGTACTCTCAGTTTTCTCGTGGGGTTCACGGTTTGCGAGAAATCTAGCCCAAAAATCTAAATAGGCTAAAATTTTCTGGACAAAAATTGGACCAACCGCTCGATGGATTTTGGTGTTCTTGGTACCTATGAAAAGCTTTCGAGGTGTAGATGTTGTTTGACACAAGATCCGGCCCAATCGGTGGCTGGATCGGCCGGATTTCGGCCGGGAAGCCAAAATGGCGCGCTGCGCGTCGCGCCTCTTTGGGCGTCATTTTTGGCCGCCTAGAAGGCCGGTAGGAGGTGGGGGAAGGCTGAAGCGGTGCGCCGGCGAGGTGGGGAGGCGGCGGCGCAACCTGGAGAGGAGGGAGGAGAGAGAAAACGGGAGAGAGAGGAAGAGAGGTCGGGACGCGCGGGGAAGGGAAGAAGAAGAAAAGAAAAGGCCGGTCTGATTCGATCGGTCCGATCCGGTCCGGTTCGATTCGGTTGGTTCAATTCAGGATACTAAATTTTGAATTTTTACTCTATCTTGGACCGAAACGAGGCCCAAAAATTTCAAAAAAATTCTAAAAAACTTAGAAAAATTCGTAGGGTCTAAATATATTTTTAGTTTTGCCACGTGGTCTTTAAATTAATTTTTAAAAATCATCAAAGTTTTATATTTTTGGAAAATCGAACCCGATTTCTAAAACCCGAAAAATCTCAAATAATTTCCCAAAATTTAATTAAAATAAAATATCAATATTATTTACAAAATAATAAATTTAAAAATTTGGGGTGTTACATTTACGAACTGCAGCAATAGCTAAGAGACAGCGAATAGATGTTAATCGGGCCACTGGAGCAAAAGTTTCTTCATAGTCGATACCATACTCTTGAGTGTACCCTTTGGCTACTAAGCGAGCTTTGTAGCGTTCAATAGTTCCATCAGAATGGGTCTTGATTTTGTATTGCAACCAATAGGGGTCTTGTTTGGTGGAAGATCAACTAAATCCCAAGTATGAGTTTTCTCTAAAGCCTGAAGTTCGTCAGTCATAGCTTGCTGCCAAAGAGGGTCAGTACTTGCCTCACGATAAGAACAAGGCTCATGAAGGGTTGCAATAGTAGAGTAACAGTGAAAATCAGAAAGATAATGAGGAGTTTCTCTTACACGGGTAGAACGACGAAGAGTAGTGCTAGGAGGAGAAGCAAGCGCAGGTACTGGATCAACAACTGGTGCAGATTCAACAGGGGCAGGTGTAGTTGGGCTAATATTGAGCACATCACAATCACCTAGATCAGGACTTGGAAACAGCTCTTTGGAGGAGTCAGTGAAAAATAGAGAGTCAGTATTGACAGAGTGATGAAATTTGGAAAGAGAAGAGAACATAGTATTGTCCCAAAAGGTAACATGACGAGAGATGTGTACTTATTAGAAACAGGATCCCAACAATGATACCCTTTGTGTTCAATGCCATAACCAAGAAAACAACATAGACGAGCACGGGGTTCTAATTTGGTATGTTCATGAGGTTGTAAAAGAACAAAAGAAACACATCCAAAAGGTTTAAGGATGGAATAGTCAGGAGGTTGTCCAAACAACTTTTCAAAAGGAGATAAATTATGAAGAACCAAGGTAGGAAGACAGTTAATAATATAAACAGCATGAAGAGCTGCTTCTCCCCAAAATTTTTCTGGACATGAGGCAGAAAGAAGAAGAGTACGTACAGAATCAAGAATATGGCGATGCTTGCGTTCGGCTCGCCCATTCTGTTGAGAGGTGTGAGGACAAGAACGTTGAACAACGGTGCCTTGTTGACTAAGAAACTGAAGTAAAGAAGAATCCCGATATTCCATGGCATTGTCTGTTCGGAGAATTTTAATGTCACAAGAGAACTGAGTTTTAATCATTTTTGCAAATGTGATGTAAATTTGTGATAACTCAGATCGATGTTTCAAAAAATATATCCAAGTAAACCGAGAATAATCATCAATAAATATCACAAAATAACGAAAACCATTTATTGAAGAAATAGGAGAAGGACCCCAAATGTCAGAATGAATTAAACCAAAAGGAGTGTCTGAAGTAGTATTATTATGAGAAAAAGATAATGCAGGTTGTTTTGCAAGCTGACAATTTAAACAATTAAATGACTCAAACTTAGTAGATCCTAATAATCCATGAGAAATTAAAGGTTGAATTTTACTGGCAGAAGCATGACCAAGATGAAGATGCCATTGGTGAATGGAGGAATTAGGGATTGTAGCTGCAGACACAAATCTCTGAGGAAGATGTAAAGATGCAAGCTCAAATAATCGACCCACTCTGCAACCCTCCCCAAGAATCTGTCCCGTTTGTGGATCCTATACCTGGACACCATGGAGAGAAAAAATAATATTTAGTCCTTTTTCACACAACTGACCAACAAAAATAAGATTGAGTACCAAATTAGGGATATAATAGGTGTTAGGGAGATGAAGATTTGAGGTAGACACATGACCAGTATGTGTGATATTCATTTTAGTACCATTTGCAGTATGGATTGGTGGTAAGGAAGATATAGGTTTTGCAGAAGATAAGAATTTAAGATTAGTGGTCATATGATTGCAACATGCAGAGTCAAAAAGCCAATAAGAATTATCCGAAGTGGCAGACATGGCAGCAGGAGAATTAGAAGAGATAACCTGTTTGAATAGTGCCTCAAGATCACTCATGGTGATGGTAGTAGAACCCTCAGTAGCAGCAACAGCAATGACAGAGGAAGATCCAGGCTGTGAGACATTATTGAATTTAGAATGCCCTCCTTTTGGTCATGGAGGGCGTGTGGGACAATGTTCAAGAATATGACCGTAACCATGACAATATATGCATTCTATAGTAGGACAATATGCAAAAGCATGACCAATTTGATTACAATTCTTACAGAGTTGATTGCCAGATTTCTGATTTGAGGATCGAGTAGTTGCAAGAGCAGTTTCAAATTGAGGAGTTTTATCCAAATTGAGATGAGTCTCTTCAAAAATAATCTCTTGAATAGCATTATCCAATGATGGGAGTGGATTTCGATGTAGCAGGGACGCTCGAACGGCCTCATATTTTGATCGAAGAGCCATTAGAACTTGAATGAGATGAAGATGATCTTCACTGATTTTGGCCTGAGATATTTGATTCCAAATGGGTTGGACTTGGGCAAGAAAATCATTCACAGATTGACCTGCTTCTTGTTTCAGATTATAAAGAGTAGTCCACAACTGATAATAGAGGGCAAGTCCAGTGGTCTGATATCGATTAGCCAAAAAATCCCAGATTTCTTTTGCAGAGTCATAATTAGCAAATTGGATGTGGATGGACGAGACAGAGGTATTGCGACCTATCAAAAAACTTTTCATTCCTTGAACCCAAAGATTATAGTTGGAACCAGTCAGAACTATTGCAATAGGTTTTGAAATATCATATTTCTCCATTGATAACAAGATGAGGAGAAAAAAAAATGGTATGATAACAGGAATGAAAGAATGAACCAGAACAGGTTGTAGAGAGAGAAGAGAAACCCCAGAAACTAGAAATAAAAGCTTTACGGCTCTGATAACATGTTAGAAGAAAGAATACAAGTAATGAAGGAAATGATTGTGTATTTATCTGTGTCTTGTTTACAGAGATATTACATCTATTTATATATAAGAATATGAGCTAATTTAGACAAGAATAATAATTGTTGTAATTATGCTACACAAATCTCTTATAATCACGCTAATTGACACAAATCTCTTATAACCATGCTAATTGCTGTAATTATGCTAACAAAAAGGATTTGTTATTTTAGCGAACCATTTTTGTTCCACTATGAAGGCTGTCTTGCAGTATTGCCCTTTTTCAAATATCGGTTGAAATTCCTGCAGAAAATAGGGAATTCTGGTTTGGCAGCACCTGTAGCCAAGGCGGATTGTTGGCAAAGGTTTCCAAGCCATGCAGGGTATTTCGCATCCCACAATTTCTAGCTCAATGGAGCTCAAAACAGCACGAACGTTGCATCCCCTAACTGTGAATTTATTGTGACCAGAAAAGGTGAAAGATATCCAATTTAGATTCATAGCTTGTCTGGCATCAGGACAGCTACAATTTTTGTAGAATACGGGACCCTTAACTAATAAGCTGCTATATGCATAGTCTATATTTAGCACCTCCATGTTGATACTGCTTAGGAATGGTCTACTAGAATTGGAAGTTTTAATGCAATCAACACAAACCATGTTTCCATGGAACGATCAGCTCGAAAACCAAATGGGTGTTGAATTTCAACGTCTCCACATCTGGCTTCACAGCCCCACCGTGCTGGAGCTGTTGTTGCAGCTATTACTGCTAATTCCAACATTCCCAGCACCAAGATAGTGAGTAGAGATGCTAGTTGCAAAAACATTCTTGTTCCCATGCAGTTGGGGTTGTCACTTGGTTCATCAAAGCCAAACAAACTCTGTTTTATAGATTCTGGATTTTGGAACCAATAACAAAACTCGAAATTTTTAATCTCTCCTTCTGGGGATTATCACCGGCCCTTCGAAATAATTAAGGCATACCTTGCTTTCTCCACGAGCAGAGATTAAATATCAATCAATGTACAATATATTTTTTGAAATGGAGAATACGTTTGGTAGTTTATTCTTTGCACGTCCGCTTCGCCAGTCGGCTGAATTACTATTCACTAGAGATGTCCTTGGTGTAGGGTTTTATTGTCCCTATGTTAATTCTGCATCCCTTTGTGGCTCATCTTAATTCATATTTTGTTTATTAAAAAATTAATATAAAAATTAATATTTACTTGCCATATATGACCGGAGATATCAACTCTGTCCAATGGTGTACCAACTTGTTAGTATACATATATTTTTTCCTTTTGCTAAAGGTAAATTTCATTGGAGAATAAATCTCGGTACAAGGCTCAAGTCTCATATTATGAAATTCAAATTAACAAACCCAACTACTCAAAGCCCAAAGAAGAAACAGAGACAAGAGCCCACGCAACAAAAACCTTAGAGCTTTTTTTTTTTTTTTTAATTGCAAACCCTAGAGATTAACGGTGGTTATACGACACGTAATATTCATGACCCCACAAGCGAAGGATGTTGTGCATCAGAGTGCTGCCTACAACGCCGAGCTAAGCCAATAGCCAACTGGACTACATCAATCAACTAGGGGAGCAAAAATGGGGGAGCCCTGTTCTACCAATACTCATGCATAGATCATAAAGCCTATCTGAGGCCAAGAGGAAGCCCTCGCTTCTAAGAAGTCGTCCTAAGAACCTCAAGATGGTTGAATCAGGGATCTATCTTCAATGACTGTAGTGGGAGGTATGAGCTCATAGCTTCCCATTCTCTTAGTGGGATAGAAACCATCAGCTAATGCTAGCAAGTTGCTAAAGGAGTCATCCTAGTTACCCCTTAGTCGAACCCCATAGAGCCAAAACAAGTACCTAGCATAGATTTCTTCAAAGGTTCTTTCACCAAAAGCTAAGACCTGCAAAATAACTCCTAAAAAAGCTATATATATACACTCAACTCTAGAGTTGAAGAGGGAAACCCACTCTTGGGGCAGAGAATGAATTTTTCCTACTCAAAGAGGCAGAAAAGGTCTAAAAAAGGCAGAGCTTTTTGTTGAAAAACTGGGACTTTTTCCAAATGGTTGTAGCAAAAAAAAAAAAAAAAAAACACAAGAAGAGGGTGAATTTCAACTTAATTATTAAAGGGGTGAAATTTTATCGGCTAATTTATGGATGGGATGCTACTTTGAGTAGCGTTCCACTATAATAATTAAAAGTAATCTTATAATTTAGTTCCTATAATTTTAAAACTAAGTAATTTAGTTTCTAACATCTTAATAAACCTATAAATTAATTCTTACTATTAGAATTTCAATTAAGTTAATGTTAATTTTAACAAAAATTATCAAAATATCATTAACTCTATTTTCAATTTTTAAATAATTTAATTCTTGAAATTTTATTTATTAATAATTTAGCCTTGAAATTTGTAAAAATTTTAAATTGAAATTATAATTATTAAAAATATGAATTAATTACTTTAAGATACTTAAAAATTTTGAATAATTACAAAATTATCCATATATTTTGCAAATTAATCCCTAAATATTATAACTATTTGCAAATAAAACCTTATAAATTTGTATATAAATAAAATAAAATATGAATCTGGAAGCAAATTGTTAATAAAATAAAACATCATGAAGTAAATTGTTTTTTATTGAGAATAGAGTTAAAGGTGTTTTGATCATTTTTACTAAATTTAATAAAAAATTAATAGTAATTTTAACAGTAAGAACTAACTTATAAGTTTATTAAAATATCAATGACTAAATTGATTGATATTAAAATTATAGGGATTAAGTTGTACGTTTAAACAAACTTCAGGATTTATAAATTTATACATTACTTTATTATATTTTATTATTATATATTATATAATATTATTATATTATTATTATATTTTATTTTTAATTTTTTTTATTGTAGACATTACTTATAGTAGCATCCTATTAATTTTTTTTTTAATTTTTTATGGTCCGCTGCTTATAGCGTCCCTTTTTGTCCAACTTATAAAATGCTAATACAATTAGTGTTCAAGCTCTAAATCTCAATAAAATTTCATCCCTTTAATTAGTAATTAAATTTCACCTCTAAATTTATTGTATTTTTAATATAAAAAATTAACTTATAATTTTAATCAAATTTTGAGAGCATTCTGTAATTTATTCCATATATATATATTGAAAAATTTGCATTACATCTAAATGGAAAAAAAAAAAGGCATTCCATAAGATGATATATTGCAGTTTGCAGTGCTAATTCACCAAGGTTTTGCTAGAAGTCAATGCTTAGATTTCTATATAGACAAATCAGTACCACTATCAGAATTTGAGAATGTTGTAAAAGGGAAGGCATCCCAGAGATTGGATTCAAATTCATCACTTTTTCTTAGAATACTCAAGTGATCTTTTTGTGGAAATTTAAGCCCCTCCAATTCCACTGTCACCTCTTTCATCGTAGGTCGTTGCTTTCCATTTAAGTTCAAGCATCTTTTTGCAAGGCTAGCAACGACCATCACTTCTTCTCTATCACATTGGTCCACAATTCGAGGATCAAGTATGTCAAAGAGTTTGCCTTCTTCCACAGAAATAATGAAATGTGTGACTAAACCAATGCCACTTCTTAAACTTGCTGAAGAAAGTGGTTCTTGTCCGGTTAAGAGCTCAACAAGAACTACTCCAAAACTATAAACATCACTTTTTTCTGTAAAATGATTCGACTGAAAATACTCTGGATCTAAATATCCAAAAGTGCCTTGTACGCGGGTGGTGAGATGAGTGTGATCAATCGGAATGGACCTCGAAGTTCCAAAATCTGATACTTTTGCTCTATACTTTTCATCCAAAAGAATGTTTGTAGACTTAATATCTCGATGGTAAATTGGTATAGATGCAGCTGAATGCAAGTAGGAAAGTGCTCCAGCAACTTCTATAGCTATCTGCAATCTCATTTTCCAAGATAATTGGAACTCCTCATTTTGGTGATGCAGATAGTGAAAAAGGGTTCCATTAGGGATGAATTCGTAGACAAGTAAAGGAACATCAGTCTCCAAGCAACATCCAAGAAGCTTTACAACATTCCTGTGGTTAATTTGTGAAAGAATGACAACCTCATTAATGAATTCTTGAATTCTTGATTGGTCTACTTTCTCAGACTTTTTAACTGCAACAATTCTTCCATCTACCAACATTCCTTTGTAAACAGTTCCTTGGCCACCCTGACCAAGAATTCTATTCACATTGAAGCGATCGGTTGCCTTTTCTAGTTCCTTTGAACTGAAGATTTTCGTCTTCTCAACATTGGCTTCACTTGAACATACTTGCTGCCTTAACAATAAGCCACCATTCCTCTTGAAGAATTTTTTCTTACGTTGGATGCTTTTTCGTTTTTTGATGAATTTAGATAACCACCATGAAGTAAAAAGAAGGCTTAATACAACAAAGCCCATGCTGCTACCTGTTTAAAAATGGCCGAGCAATATGTTTGTTAGTACCTCTATATATATTTTTGAATGAAAAAATTATGCGGGCTAAATGTTCAATTTCACCTTCTTTATTTATTGGGATGTTCAATTTTTTTTTTTTAATTAGTTCTAATTGGGACGTTCAATTTAGTAAATTTTCAACTTCTTGTTCAAATTAATTCAAAATTTTCAATTTAAGCTCAATTTAATCTAAAAATTAAAATTTTTTAATTAAATTTTTTGATGTCATAATTTATACAAAAAATAAGAAGTCTAATTTTTTTTATTTTTTAGCTAAAAATTTTAATTTCTTGATTTAGCTCAAAAATCAAGAAGCTCAATTTTTTTATATTTGAGTTAAACTGAACTAAATTAAATTTCTGAATTAATTTAGATAAAAAATTAGAAATAAATTAAATTAAACATCCTTAATAAATACAAAGATGAAGATAAGTATTAAGTCAAATTGTGCTATACTTCAATGTATCTTCCCTCATATAAAATTTAGGCTAAAGGCCTTTGTGAATCATTGAAAAATAAGCTAATAGTCACTTAAACTTTGATCAAATCACATGGGTTGCTTAGACGTTAAACTTTTTTAAAATAGCCACTTAAGCTCAAAAACTTTTAAAAATAATTCAAAACTTAGCACCATTAAGTCTCCATTAAAGAACTGAAAAATAATAAATATTTTAAGTCCTTAAGAAGTAATTCAATAGTTATTCAAGCTCCATTGAACAAATAAATTTAATTTTTAATATTTTAATAATTAAGTTTATAAAATATTGTTAAAAATAACAATATTTTATAAAATCTATAAAATAAATAAAAAATATTAAAAATTTATAAATAATAAGTTTAAATTTATTAAAAATATAAAAAAATCCTTTACTTTAATAAAATATAGAAAAAAAAATTCAGGTTTTTCTATCTTTTCTTATCAACCAAATACTTTAAAATATAACAAGTCGACAGATTTCAAATTAAAAAAAAATAATAATTTTAGGGAGAAAAAGACTGACCTAAAATGATAATCCATGATTTTTGGGCTTCGCATCTGTATGAACCATTCGTATTTATGCACTTTCCACTGCACCGACTTCGCACTTCCAAATCCAAGCATTCATCAACGTCTGCGATAATAACCCAAGTTAATTTATCAATATCATAATTTAAATCTTCAATTAGGAAGTGTCTACTTAGCATGTTATAATTATTTTGTATGTATAAAGGTTGAAAAATTATATAGAAAAGCCATTATTCCATATCAGTCTTTAATATGGAATGACAATTCAATAGTAGTTATACGCATGTGCAAATGTAGTTATTATTTTTTTTATATACGAATGTGCAAATGTAGTTATTATTTTTTTTTATTAAAAAAAAGAACTTTAAGGTGGTTATAAATTTTTGAGACCCACCAATTTATATATATAGATTCACTAATGCATATATATTTATTTATTATTATTAAATTGTCATTTAATATAGGATATTTTTCATAAAATAATTACTTTACTGTATAATTATTCATAAAAGTTTGAGAAAATTTTGAAATCAGGTAGAAGAGAGAAATTCTCAAATCAAGATAAAAGGGGACGGAAAGACAAATTTAAGGTATAAATCAACAAAGGTTTGGCCTGATTTAGGTAAAAGTTTTCTATAAATCCAGTTGAGATTTTTTGTTTGGTAGAAAAAAAATTAGATAAGAGAAGGCTTTCCTAGCTCAGATTAAGAGATACTACCAACCTCTTTGAGAGATTATAAGGGAGGCTCATAAGACTTGAACTCTCAATTTAAGGAGAGCACTCAATGAATCTTACAAAAACCCCTTGTGTTCCCTTTTATAAACTCCGCCAAGAATATAGAGAGAAAAAAAATGTTAACCTTGGATAAAAGTTTGAAAAAAAAAAAAAAAAATGTTAACGTACCTTGGCAACCATCGGGTAGATACGGATTGCCAGCATAACCTTTCCGGCACATCAACATACTGTTGTTGGGATACGGGAAATCAAATCCATTGTAGTACCTAAAAGCCCAGTTTGTGGTTTTCTTATTTATTCCAAGCGATTCCAAGGCTGTTGCATTGATCTTCCAATCCACCAGCATTGGAACATATTCCATCTCTTGCACCTTATAGGGATCTTTTATGTTAGACTTGAACCAAATATTTTCCACTATGAAGGCTAGCTTGCATCCCCTTTTGCCTTTCCTGACATTCACGTTCTCAAATCTCGGGTTAAATACCTGGAGATAATAAGGGATTGCGGTCTGGCAGCATTTGTTGCCAGAGCATGGAGGGTTTTTTCCCTGAGGTTTAAGCTTTTTGTCGCAGGTCGGCTGGCAACCAACAATGTCTGGATCAGCATAAGTCAGCAAAACACGGTTTTTGCAGCCCACAACGGTAAATCTGTTGTAGTTAGAGATGGTGAAAGGAGTCCGTCTCAAATCCACGACTCGGCCAGAGTTATGCACCGTACAATTGATGGAAATTACTGGGCTTTTAACTCGCAGGCGGCTTCTTTCATATAAAAAGTCTACCACCTCCAGGTTGATGCTGCTTATGAAAGCTCTCCGATTATTGGCAGTTCCATTGCAAACAATCACAAACCAATCGTTCATGGAACAATTGGGTCCAATACCAAATGGGTACTGGATATCAATGTCGCCACATTGAGATTCACAGCTCTTCATTGGTAAACCCGATAATTCTGATGACATTATTTGCAACAGCAAGAAAATGAGCGCAGATGCCAATTGCAGACCCATTCTGCTTCTACTTCAGTTGAAAGTACAAAGCTATATAGACAAATTATGTAGTACATATAGAAGATTAGTTGCCGGCCTTAAAGAATTATTGCTGCTTTTATATTATATGATCTGTCTCTTCTTTGTAGAGCATTATCTTTTGATTTTTTTTTTCTTTTTATTGGAATTTTTGTTGTTTTGCAGAGAATTATTGCAGGTGGAAGGAATATACTGTAGCACTAGAGGTAATGAATCGTGCAGTATATCTGTTTTAATTTTTTGATAATTAATGAACGAGTCAAAATCCAAGAACTCGTCATGCACAATTGTATATTTGGCCGGCACAGACCCTGGACTTGTTTGTTTGTATATAACAATTCTTAATCACCAGGTTTTGCCAAAAACCAATGGTTCAATGTCTATAGCACTATCAGAACTTGAGAATGTGGAAATAGTAAGGTTGGATTCAATGTCCTCACTATTTCTTGCAATCCTCAAATCTTTTCTGGATAATCGGAGTCCTTCCAACGCTATTGTCACTTCTTCCATCGTAGGTCGTTGCTTTCCATTTAAGTTTAAACATCTTTTTGCAAGATTGGCAACTACTTCAACATCTTCTTTAAGACAATCGTCCACAATTCGAGGGTCAAGTATCTCAAAGAGTTTACCATCTTCCATAGAAATAATGAAATGTGCAGCTAAACCAATGCCACCTCGTAACTTTGCTGAAGAAATCGGTTCTCGTCCAGTGAGTAGCTCGATGAGGACTACTCCGAAACTATAAACATCACTCTTCTCTGTAAATTTGTTTGAATGGAAATATTCAGGATCTAAGTATCCAAAAGTACCATGTACACGAGTTCAAGATGAGTTTGATCAATGGCAATGGACCTTGAAGTTCCGAAATCTGATACTTTTGCTCTATACTTCTCATCCAAGAGAATGTTGGTGGACTTACTATCTGGGTGATAAATAGGTATAGATGCAGATGAGTGCTCCAGCAACTTCTATAGCTTTTTGTAACCTCATTTTCCTTGATAGTTGGAGCGCCTGATTTTGATGATGGAGATGCTGGGAAAGTGTTCCGTTGGGAATGAATTCATAGACAAGCAATGGAACCTCAGTCTCCAAGCAACACCCAAGAAGCTTTACAACATTCCTGTGGCTAATTTGAGAAAGAATGATAACCTCATTAATGAATTCTTCAACTTTTGATTCATCTATTTTCTTTTATTTTTTAACTGCAACAATTCTTCCATCTACTAGCATTCCTTTGTAAACTGTTCCCTGACCACCTTGACCTAGAATTCTATTCCCATTGAAGTGATCTGTTGCCTTTTCCAATTCCTTTGAACTGAATATTTTGCTGTTGTCCACTTTGGCTTGATTTGAACATAGTTGCTGGTGTAATAACAAACCCCCATTCCGTATGAAGAATTTTTTCCGGCGCCGGATGCTTTTGCTTTTCTTGATGAATTTGGACAACCACCATGAAGTAATGAGTAGGCCTAATAATCCAAAGCCCATGCTAATGCCTGCTTCAAAATGGAAATTATGTTCATAAAATAAATAAATAAATAAGGCAAATATGTTCGTAAGCCGATCGACACTCTTAACACTCAACGCTAATTCTTGCATGGCGAAGAAGTTTTTCGAAAAACTCATCTAGAGTTTGTTTATTATAAATTTAAAATATAAATATATAAATTTTATTTATTATATATATATATATATATATATTTATTTATTTATTGGACTAATATTTCATATAGAATATATTATATATAATAACCGTTTCACTGTAATTACTTCAAATATAAAAGAATTTGCGGAGAGACTTGCCTAAGATAACAATCCAAGAGTTGCGGCCTTCACATTTGTATGATCCTCGTGTATTTACGCAAGTTCCACTGCATTTGCTTACGACTTTAGGATTCTTGCATTCATCAACATCTGCAAACAAAATCCCAAACATATGTATAAATATTTTTTCATATACAATTTTTTAAGGAAAAAGCACCTGCCATAGTTTCAATATTTAACCATTTTCAATAAATTCAAATATGAAAATATTACTCTAATAATATAATTATTTCATTAACTTTAATTTGTATCACTAACACTTCATTTAGAATAAGTTTTTGGATTTAGGGTATGGTTATTTAATGTAATTAAGACATATAGACTTATTTAGGAGAGAAATTCTATAGGAAAGGCAAGATTTTTGGGGGCTTTTGGAGGTTTTTAAAAATTTTATTATCTTTACCTTCTCATATTTTTGATCCAAACAATATAAGATTAGTAAATCATAATTTATCTTATCTTCATCCCAAACAACCAACGTAATATTAAAGTAATCTACCTTACTTTTCATAATTTTACCTTACCCAACTTCAAAAAAAACCTTTTCTTTTTACCCTCCTCCCAACTGAAGTGTTAAGTGTTTGTACCACTTGAAATTTTCTTTTCTCAACCAACACATAAATAAATATTTTAATCACTTTTTTCTCAATTATCTTTGAATTAATTTCTAATTTTTACTTAAATTTGAGTTGGGAAAACTTAGATTACCTAAGACATGATTAAAGGCTAAATATGAGTATGTCATTTTCATAATCATAATATCAAAAAATAACAATATGATTAAAGAAAGGAAAATCGTAATTAATTTACCTTTGCATATGTTAGGATAATTACAGCAATTAGCATGATTATAGGAGATTTGTGTAGCATAATTACAGCAATTATTATTCTTGTCTAAATTAGCTCATATTTTCATGTATAAATAGATGTAATATCTCTATAAATAAGACAAAGACAAATACACAATCCTTTCCTTCATTACTTATATTCTTTCTTCTAACATGGTATCAGAGCCGTAAAGCTTTTATTTCTAGTTTTTAGGGTCTCTCTTCTCTCTACAACCTGTTCTGGTTCATTCTTTCATTCCTGTTATTATACCATTTTTTTTTTCTCCTCATCTTGTTATCAATGGAGAAATCTGATATTTCAAAACCTATTGCAACAGCTTCCGATTTGGTTCCAACTAT